>NC_060121.1:943742255-944045589 GCF_021461395.2 Schistocerca americana | reverse complement strand
GTTAAACTTTCAAACCACTGTAGAAATAACACCACTGGTCAGAATGATGTCAAATTGCAACAAAATATTATCGGAGAAGATGGAAAATGTATAGCAGAGGAAAAATAAATAGTTACAAAATGTAGCAATAGATGGCGCTGTAAGCATTATAATTTAATAGTGATCAACTACAAATGACAAATGAATCATACAACAATGCCTAAGGTGTAAGTTTGACATTAAACAAACTGTACTACTCAGTGTGCATGGGTGTACAGGTGTGATACTGTTAGTTACATAAGCCCATCCATCACAGCAAGGTCATATGGGAAAAATCAGTTTTTAATTGTCCTGAGGCCAAACACCACATAAAAAGCATTAGTCAAAATCAAATCAGATTATTAATTTCCATGGGACTGGCGCAAAACGTGTTCAGTACGCTGTCCACCATTTTCTGCAACAAGTTGAAATTGAGAAACAGCACATTCCACAACTGATCGAAGTGTTTCCGGGTTCACGTTCAGAATGTGTTGCGCAGTGCGTGCCTTCAATGCAGCAAAGTGTGCAATGGGAACACTGAACACAACATCTTTCAGATAGCCTCACAGCCAGAAGTCACATGGATTAAGATCAGGTGGTCGGGCCAGCCAGGCTGTAGGGAAATGGCAGCTGATAATTCTAGCATTTCCGAAATGGTGCTTCAGCAGATGCTTAACTGGATTTGCAATATGCGGAGGTGTTCCATCTTGCATAAAAATGATCTCATCCATGCTATTCGAGAGCTGGAATGACTTGATTGCGCAAAATACACTCATAGCACTTACTAGTGAATGTACAATGTAACAGGACCGGAAGCACCAGTCTCTTCGAAAAAATATGGCCGTATGATAAATGATGCTGTAAACCTGCAACACACAGTGAACTTTTCAGGATGAAGTGGCATTGGTTGATTTGTGTGTGGATTTTCCATTGACAATTGTGTATTGACATATCCTGTCAGATGGAAGTGGGATTCATCTGCCCACAAAATCTTCAATGGCCAATTATTGTCCACTTCCATTCATGCAAGAAATTCTAAAGCAAAGGTTTCTTGCTGGCAGGTCAACAGGAAGCAACTCGTGCACATGGGTAATTTTGAGTGGATAGCAAAGAAGGATGATTTGTAGGATTTTACACACCATGCTCACGGGTATGTCCAATGTTCAGGCAATTCTCCATGCATTACATGTTTGCACACCACCACTTGCCTCCTCCTGCATTGCTGTGGCCAGTGCTTCCACTGACGTCGAATCAATTTGTTTCCTCCCTCAAACCAGGTTACACAACAAAAGAACCTGTCTTTTCAAATTTCTGAATCATTTTCTCCAGACCCACGGCAGTCATGAGACCAACACCTTTTTTCCAAACCCTTCAGTGTCCAGAACTTCTGCAGAGCACTGTGTGCAGTCATCATTCTTGTAATACAGCTTTACAGGCATGGCACGATCCTGCATTGAGACAGTCACGGCGAATGTCGCAGATGTGAAAGGAGGAAAAGCCATGTAGCCGGCATGTTTATACCAACTTCAGTGGGTCTTGTGCATGACAGGTGTTTTCATTTACATATTCTGACACATACAGCGCCATCTAGTGATCAATTTTCACACTATTTTTTTGTGTCTGCCATACGTTTTCCCCCTTCTCTTATAATAATTCATTGCAATTTGATGCCATTCTGACCAGTGGTGTTATTTCTATAATATTTTGAAAGTTTAACTGTCTATTTATGTGGGCTTGTTGCTGTAGGAGATAGGCACTATAATATTCATAGTCATGTGAAAATCACATGAAGTATTGAACCACATCCCTGCCATGCGTAAGGAGGTAACCTTTTGTTTATACTAAAAGTGAACAAAGCGTAATCGTAATATTCTTATTTTGTGCAGTTACTTCAAAGTAAGTACAATGTTTAAAATAATCTCCTTCTAATCATAACCTCTGTTGAATAAATTCATATAGTGTGCCTCAGAATCAAGACTGAAAGTCTTTCCCTGAACTGATATTTTGTCTAATGAAAGCACTTTCTTCTAATAGTCATGTTTGGTCGAATTTATGAGCTGCTGTTTAGTCAAGAACTGTATTGGTATTCACAAAAAAAGATTGCAGTAACTGTTAGTGCAGGAGATTTGTCATTGGAGTCTGAGTTTGTAATGTTTCAGTGCAATGGAGCGCCAGAAGCAAGCACTAATTGAAAGCTTGTACCGCCGAGGTGTTGCTTATTGCCGCCTGTATCGAATTTTGGAGCATGATAGCAAGAACAAAGAGGAATGTAAGGAAGAACTGAGTAAACTTATAAATAATGTGGACGAGGCATGGCATTCCCTTCTTAAGTTTACTGACGCAACAGACAGTAAAGTAAGTATGTTTGCTAAGAGTTTGAGTATTTTAAAGTAAATTTGTAGATGAAGTAGAATCTTGGCCATTTTTGAGATAGATCAAACAACTTACCAACAGTTTTTCACAATCGCTGATAGCTCATTTCACACCATAAAATAATTTTGTTCAGGTTAATTACTAATGGAAAAATTTAGAACTTAATTAGATGGTCTCTTTTTCAGGTAATTTACTTTTCAATGTGGCATTCTTTTGTCCACCAACACTATGGAAGAGTTATGAAGTTGTTACTAAAATTGACTGAAGAGAAGCCAACTCGTGAACTGGATGAACGTATAGTGGATTTTGCCCGCCTTCTTGGCTGGGATCATGTAGTGCAACTCCTGCAGTCATCACTGCCAGTACGGCACCCACCTTCATACCGTCCATTCTGATGACTTGGCATTTGTAGCTGTGCAACTCTGGTTAACCTCAAAGCTGACTAGAAATAATTTTGAAATTTTTATCTAATCAGTGCATCTCTTCACATGGTGTGGATTGTATTTAGTTAGGTGTCTCTTCTTCTGACAGCTAATCAGTACAAACTAAAACTCTTCTTGTCCAGATCGTTAATTTGAACTGGGCATGTGTGGTAGACTGCAACAAAAGTTATGCCAATTAAGAAGGGACAAAATGAACCTGTTACTCTGTTGTGAAAAGAGACTGTGATATTATGTTATTTTTCATATTCTTTTTAAATGCTTAACCATAAGTATTTCTTTTCCAAGACAATACAGTGTGGAAAATGCATACTGAATTTTTTTTAAACAAATTGTTTCTTCTCATCCTACAAGTGGACCTGTCATAAAATGATCCATGGTATTATTAATTTACAGTGCCTAAATTTGTTGCTTCTTATTAATCACTGAATAGTGGACACACTTTTTTTAGTCTCATTTTTTTGTGTGGTGCTACCATTGAATTACATATTAAGCCAGGAAAAGCAAGCAAATTCTTAAAGAAGAAACAAAGTCCATTAGTTTTATATATGGACTTTTATAGTAGTGGCAATCAATTTTTGTTGTATACTTTTTATTTTGACTAGAATTTGCTAATTATAAAGGTGAAATATTAATAAATCAATAGGTGAGAAATAAATATAACTGCTCTTATTAGTTGCAGATGTCGTAAAGAAAAGTGTTATTTTGTGTGTTCCTTACAATTTGTTGCCCTTGCAGAAACTGTATGGATAGTTTTGAGATGCTACAAATAAGATTGAAAAAATTGACAGATCTGAGTTTCTGAAATGAAAACTTATATGTATATCTGATAATGTGCTATGACTTAGATGCGAATAATGAAAGTAGTAATGATAAAAAATAGCCATTTAGTCCAGGTGTTGAGCCACTGATAGACACATAAACAGGAGTGAGAATGTTGCTGCCTTTTGGATGAATCCAGGAGGACTTTAAGCCTAACCTAGACTTGAACACCAACCTTTTATGACCATAGGGGCCAACACACAACCCTTGATCCACAACTTTGGTTAGGTATTAGGTAAATAAAACACAGTAGTGCTTATTAACTTACGTGCACTTACGATTTCTCTTTCTCTGTGTGTGTGTGTGTGTGTGTGTGTGTGTGTGTGTGTGTGTGTGTGTGTGTGTGTTTGTGTGTGTGGGCATGCACACTGTTTTTATAGCAATTTGAGCACATGTTTGGTAGTTATATGAATTGTGTAGCTACTGTTCAAGACTAGAAAGTAGTTTTGTTAAGAGATGTTGCGGCTGTGTGGTTACATTCGTCCATTACCTGCATCTACCTGTGAAGTCATTGCAGCAGATCACCAGTAGGAAAGTTGAGCAGAAACCTACCATACTGCAACTCGCACCAGGCCACGTATAACGTAACTATTCTAAGAATCGGTAAAAGGTCTTGATTTTGAATGAAAGGTAGAAATACTGGCAAAGCTTGGGTATATTCTGAACTCTGAGAATGTACATATTCACTGCCAAGCCCATGCTAATATTAACACAGTAATGCACAGACCCTTTCATTCACGTTAGCGGGTTTATGGTATCGTATTTCCTGAAATCTGAACAGCTACTAAGCATGGATTGTTCTTAAATGAAAATGCTCGCCACACTAAAAGTTTATCGGTGTCTAATGCACTCAGGTTTTTAGTCGGCGAGCTGCTCGATATGCCACGCGGAATTACTGTCTTTTCTCATACACAAAAGTACTTAGAAAACCCTTACTTTCTGAAAGAAAAAAAAACACACACAGGAATAAATATGCCTTCACTTTAAAACAATTTTGAAACATGTATTGCAACTAAAACCGGCAAATTATAACTTCCTTCGGAGCTCATACTACACACGACCGTACCATTGAAAGGGTGGGCCCTGACCACTTAGACTGTTGTAACATTCTATACCTCCAAGAGAAAATACGTGAAGAATACACCATTCTGATTGGTCAGTTTTCTTTAATAGCAATAGGAAGAACAGTATTCTCGTGCATTAGTCCGCACTTTTCATGACTAACCAATCAGCAAATAAAACACTTTCAAACTGTACTTTTTCCCAAAATAAATATTTAACATTCTGATATTTTGTTTGTACTTTACATTATTAACTATTTGCAATTGCACTCCAATTAGCTTTCCTTGTACCATAAACTTGCTGAACATATTATGATACAAAATTCCCCATTGTCTGCATTCACACTGTCTTCAAACTTTCTCATACTAGTTCATACAGCGTTCATCAGTAGAACAATGATCTGCATATTTACTTTAGACCACATTCACGCATCATTCACATTACAAAAATGTACAAAAATAAACAAACAAAAAAGACTTCAAGAAATAAACAGAACATTTCACAAAAACATTCTCTTGACCTGTTTCTTGAATGTGTCTGCGCACTACTGGACACTGGTGGTCAAAATTTTTAACTACATTACAGTTCTTTCTGCTTAGTCCTGTCCGCTAATGTCCTCTACGAGATGAAAATTAGAACTACGTACTCAACTGAACCTGCTTCAGACCCTCTGTCACTGTGCATGCACGAGTCATTCTCCCGATACACAGGCTCCAGACAGGAGCGATATAAGGCACCACGCCTCAGTGTCCTGTAATTATTGGCTGCTATCAGATTCATATACATAATTCTTCACCACAGATAGTCCAAATTTCAATTTTTTACTCTGCCACTTAGTGTCTGGAATGTCCCTTCAAACTTTTTCACATCTACAAGGATTATTATCTGCTCTCGATACTCATGTCACCAATATCCTCATTAATACAACCTTAATAAAGCAAAGCTGTCATCAATCCAAAACACCACAATGCTTTATTAGGCCATGGTCCTGTTAAAGAGATGGTATGCTGTTACCTTCCTCCAACTGGCCCACCAGTTATGGGCGAACTGCAGTTTAACATGGACTCCAAATCACAGTGCAACCCAGCATTTTTTGTGACAACAAACATTGCAAAAGGTGGAAAAATATAAGTGGCGGATAAAAATCCTACGAAAACCTAAAAAAAAAAGTGTATTGCAGTATTGTGAGAGTTTTAACAACTACTTCCTGTATTATTTACTTACTTAGTTAGTTGGCTGCACGTTCCATTGATCAATCATACGGTACAGTAGCCATTATGATGTGGAGTGTGTCAAGTGCACAAGAAATGCACATATGAAACAAGATTTTTTAATATATATGTATATAAAATAGAGGGAAACCTTCCATGTGGGAAAAATATATCTAAAAACAAAGATGATGTAACTTACCAAACGAAAGCATTGGTATGTTGATACACACACAAACACTTGCATTGGTATGTTGATAGACACACAAATAAACATACACACAAAATTCTAGCTTTCGCAACCAACGGTTGCTTCGTCAGGAAAGAGGGAAGGAGAGGGAAAGACGAAAGGATGTGGGTTTTAAGGGAGAGGGTAAGGAGTCATTCCAATCCTGGGAGCGGAAAGACTTACCTTAGGGGGAAAAAAGGACGGTTATACACACACACACACACACACACACACACACACACACACACACACATACAGACACAAGCAGACATATTCAAAGGCTCTTTGTCAAAGATTTACTGCCCTACACCCGTACTCTCTGCTGGAAATATCACTTTGCCACGAAGTAAAATGATCCTAATCCTACTCCTAATGATCCAACTCCCCAAGACACTATCCAAATTGATCCCTGCCTGGAACAGTTCCGTCCTCCGTCACAGCGGGACCCACCTCCTCTTCCTCAAAATCACCCTCTCCAAACCTTCCAGGGATTTCTGACTTCCAGCCTTGCCTCTCAATCCTTCTTAAAACACTTTAATCCTACTCCCAACATCACCACTGCTGAAGCCCAGGCTATCCGTGATCTGAAGGCTGACCGATCCATCGTCATTCTTCCGGCGGACAAGGGTTCCACGACCGTGGTACTTGATCGTCGGGAGTATGTGGCTGAGGGACTGCGTCAGCTTTCAGACAACACCACATACAAAGTTTGCCAAGGTAATCCCATTCCTGATGTCAAGGAATCCTCAGAACCTTAGGCCCCCTACAAAACCTTTCACCTGACTCCATCAACCTCCTGACCCCACCAACACCCCACACCCCTACCTTCTACCTTCTTCCTAAAATTCACAAACCCAATCATCCTGGCCGCCCCATTGTAGCTGGTTACCAAGCACCCACAGAACGTATCTCTGCCTACATAGATCAACACCTTCAACCCATTACATGCAGTCTCCCATCCTTCATCAAAGACACCAACTACTTTCTCAAACGCCTGGAATCCGTACCCAGTCTGTTACCCCCGGAAACCATCCTTGTAACCATTGATGCCACTTCCTTATACACAAATATTCTGCACGTCCAGGGCCTCGCTGCGATGGAGCACTTCCTTTCACGCCAATCACCTGCCACCCTACCTAAAACCTCTTTCCTCATTACCTTAGCCAGCTTCATCCTGACCCACAACTTCTTCACTTTCGAAGGCCAGACATACCAACAATTAAAGGGAACAGCCATGGGTACCAGGATGGCCTCCTCGTACGCCAACCTATTCATTGGTTGCTTAGAGGGAGCCTTCTTGGTTACCCAGGCCTGCCAACCCAAAGTTTGGTACAGATTTATTGATGACATCTTCATGATCTATACTCACAGTGAAGAAGAACTCCAGAATTTCCTCTCCAACCTCAACTCCTTTGGTTCCATCAGGTTCACCTGGTCCTACTCCAAATCGCATGCCACTTTCCTTGACGTTGACCTCCACCTGTCCAATGGCCAGCTTCACACGTCCGTCCACATCAAACCCACCAACAAGCAACAGTACCTCCATTATGACAGCTGCCATCCATTCCACATCAAACGGTCCCTTCAGTACAGCCTAGGTCTTCGTGGCAAACGAATCTGCTCCAATCCGGAATCCCTGAACCATTACACCAACCACCTGAAAACAGCTTTCGCATCCCGCAACTACCCTCCCGACCTGGTACAGAAGCAAATAACCAGAGCCACTTTCTCAACCCCTCAAACCCAGAACCTGCCACAGAAGAACCACAAAAGCACCCCACTTGTGACAGGGTACTTTCCGGGACTGGATCAGACTCTGAATGTGGCTCTCCAGCAGGGATACGACTTCCTCAAATCCTGCCCTGAAATAAGATCCATCCTTCATTAAATCCTCCCCACTCTACCAAGAGTGTCTTTCCGCCGTCCACCTAACCTTCGTAACCTCTTAGTTCATCCCTATGAAATCCCCAAACCACATTCCCTACCCTCTGGCTCCTACCCTTGTAACCGCCCCGGTGTAAAACCTGTCCCATGCACTCTCCCACCACCACCTACTCCAGTCCTGTAACCCGGAAGGTGTACACGATCAAAGGCAGAGCCACGTGTGAAAGCACCCACGTGATTTACCAACTGACCTGCCTACACTGTGAAGCTTTCTATGTGGGAATGACCAGCAACAAACTGTCCATTCGCATGAATGGACACAGGCAGACAGTGTTTGTTGGTAATGAGGATCACCCTGTGGCTAAACATGCCTTGGTGCACGGCCAGCACATCTTGGCACAGTGTTACACCGTCCGGATTATCTGGATACTTCCCACTAACACCAACCTGTCAGAACTCCGGAGATGGGAACTTGCCCTTCAGTATATCCTCTCTTCTCGTCATCCGCCAGGCCTCAATCTCCGCTAATTTCAAGTTGCCGCCACTCGTACCTCACCTGTCTTTCAACAACATCTTTGCCTCTGTACTTCCGCCTCGACTGACATCTCTGCCCAAACTCTTTGCCGTTACAAATGTCTGCTTGTCTCTGTGTATGTGTGGATGGATATATATATATGTGTGTGTGTGTGTGTGTGTGTGTGTGTGTGTGTGTGTGTGTGTGTGTGTGGGCGCGCGCGCGCGCGCGCGTGCGCGATTGTATACCTATCCTTTTTCCCCCCTAAGATAAGTCTTTCCGCTCCCGGGATTGGAATGACTCCTTACCCTCTCCCTTGAAACCCACATCCTTTCGTCTTTCCCTCTCCTTCCCTCTTTCCTGATGAAGCAACCGTGGGTTGCGAAAGCTTGAAATTTTGTGTTTGTATGTTTTTTTATTGTGTCTATCTACCAGCGCTTTCTAGTTTGGTAAGTCACAGAATCTTTGTTTTACAATGCAGACTTAAGAATTAATATTTCTATTATTTACCCCATTCTCTTACGTGGCACAAAATGCATATACTATATTGATAGATTCATTTATTCCTGTTCAAGAATTCATATATGGTATAGGAGTAGTGGTCAAGGAGCTATGATTTCAATTTATTTTTGAAGCTATTGCTGCTATCCGTCAGACATTTTATTTCATCTGGTAATTTGTCGAAAATTTTTATAGCAGCATATTTTACCACTTTCTTTGTCAAAGATAGGTTGAGTAAAGGACAGTGGAAGTCTTTCTTTTTTCTGGTATTATAATCATGAATGTCACTGTTGTTTTTAAACTCATCCATGTTGTTGAGAACAAATTTCATAAGTGAGTAAATGTACTGTGAGGCTGTTGTAAGAATTCCCATCTTTTAGAAAGATGCCTTTAAGATGTGCGACTATGAACCCCACACATTATTCCAATTGCTTTCTTTTGAGCAGTGAATACTTTTTGTGTAAATGTTGAGTTACTCCAAAGTATTATTCCGTATGACATCAGAGAGTGAAAGTATGCAAAGTATGTTAGCTTACTAATTTCTATATCATCAAAATTGACAATTATTCTGATTGCAAAAGTTGCTGAACCTAGTCACTTTAGAAGATCCAAAATATGAATTTTCCAATTCAGATTCTCATCTATGTGTACACCCAAAAACTTAGTATGCTCTATCCTGTCTAATGACTTATGTTGATGTGTTATATTTATTGAAGGAACTGTCCTTTTTGCAGCAGAAAATTGGATGTACTGCGTTTTTCAAAGTTTAGAGCAAGCCCATTTGTAGAAAACCAATTAATGAGTTTTCCAAATACCGTATTTGTATCATTTTCAATTGGAGTTTCTTTTACCGGATTTGTAATGATGCTTGTCTCATCAACAAACAGCATCAGTTCAGCTTCCTGTTTCAGATAGGAAGGGAGGTCATTCACATATATCAGGAACAGAAGGGGCCCATGAGTGAACCCTGTGGAACACCTAATGTAATTTCACCCCAGCTAGTTGAAGTGTCAGTTATTTAAATCACTTGACCCATATAAGGAAACCTTTTGCTTCCTGTTCTGTAGGTACGACTTAAACGACTCATATGCTATTCCATTTATACCATAGACCTATAATTTCTGTAACATAATGTCATGGTTCACACAATCAAAGGCTTTGGACAAGTCACAGAAAATTGGTGACATTTTACTATTTAAAGACTCTCTTATGTGGACAGTGAAATTGTATATTGCTGTCACAGTGGAACAGCATTTTTGAAATCTGAACTGTGATTTACTAAGTATCCCATTACTGTTGAGATGGCTAACCACTCTCGAGTACATTACTTTCTCGAAGATTTTTGAAAATGCTGTAAGCAAGTATACTGGCTGATAATTATTGACATCTGTGGTGTCCCCCTTTTTGTGTCTGGGAAAATACCTCGAGTTAGTGATGCATTACATATGTGACTCAGAACATCAGCTGTAATTGCTCCACATTGTTTTGATATCTTATTAGGGATGTCATCTACTCCAACAGAACATTTATTTTTCAGAGATTTAATAATTTTAATTATTTCACAAGAGCTTGTTAGGTGAAACTTAATCTGACTAAATTATTTTCAAAACAAACCCTTCCATGTACGGCCTGGATTTTTCTTTTGAACTGTTCTCACCAATTTTTTCTCATACACTTAAGAAATCGGTTGTTAAATACATTAGCTACTCATGTACTGTTAGTTAGGATGGTCTTGTTCTCCTTAATAGTAATACTATCTACCCCAGTGGGTAACAACATTCCATATTCCTTTTATTTTATTGCCAGAGTGGTTAATTTCTTCTCTAAGATATATATTTCTTGATTTCCTCACTACTTTTCTCATTATGTTACGATAATTTTTATAATGTAAAACTACTTCTGGACCTTTACTAGTTCTTACTGTCTCGTAAAGTTTTCTTTCCCTTTCTGAAGGCCCTTTAATACCTGTAGTAATACAAGGTTTCTTTGAAAAGTGTGCGGTGTTACATTTAGTAATTTTCTTTGGGAAACAATGTTCAAAAAGGGATATAAATTTATCAAGAAATCTGTTGCATTTATCATTAATATTTGGCTCATTATGTACATCTCCCCAATTAACATTTCTTAAGCTTTCTTTGAAGTACTCTATAGATACCAGGTTAAGCGACCTTACACTTTTACTTAATGGTTTCAAAACTGTACACCATGTTAGGTTTTGTAAGTTAATCAGTTGTGTTACATTAAAAGGAATGTTATTGTGATCGTTTCTCAGTTTTGGTTACTGATAATAACTTGATACCAGTGCCTATGAGTTTAATTTGTACACCACAGCACTGAAGATGATCACTATATGATTGAAAATCGATTTTGTTATCAATAAACCATCAATATTACGGCCAATGCTGACCTTCCTTTTAATTTAACATATATGGTCGTTGCGCACACAGCACTCCATGGAGTCGCCAATCAGTAATCGGTTGTGCATCATGGTCTGACAATCCATTTACCACAGGGAAACGATGTTTTTGTTTTACATCCTCTTTCTCTACAAATGCTTTATCTATTAGTGTGCTACTGTCTTGAGCTATACGTGTAAGGAAATTGATCACTGATTCTAAGTTATATGTTGTTAAAAACACTTCTAGTTCACTTTTCCTCTCAGAATTATTTAGAAAGTTTACATTTAAATCACCACAGATTAATAACTACTTCTTTTTGTCTGACAGACAGCATAATAGGGAGTCAAACTTTTTATGAATAGCTCCTAGTCTCCTAATGGGGACCTGTACACTGTTGCTAATATCAATACTAAATTATCTAGCTGAAGTTCGCATGTACAAACCTCAAAGTGCTGTTCAACACAAAATTTGCTTACTTCTACAGTTTTGCATTTATACCCTTGTTTTATGGAAATGGCAACACATCCTTTATCCATCCTAGATCTAAAAGTGTAAGATGCTAAATTATACCCGCTTATACTGACACTATCCGTGTCCACAGTTACATGGTGTTCAGACAGACAGAGTATATCAGTCTCATTCTTATTTCTGAGATCACCTAAACACACTAATAGCTCATCTACTTTATTTTTTATTCCCCTGACATTTTGATGAAGTAAGTTGATACTGCCCTTAGCTTTACCCCTATTTACTGTACATGAAGTTTCTTTTATTCTATTTATCTTGATTGTCATCTGTCTGAACTTTGGCTTTAACCTAATAAATCTGTCTGCCTGGCCCCATTAACCACATTGATCACCCCTTGTGTGACTGTGGACCTTCTCACAGTTTCTGCTAATAGAGAAGCTAACTTATTTTTCCCCATCCTATTCAGGTGCAGGCCATGTGTAATGTATCACCACCTGCCAATAGCATTTACTGGAACAAGACTTATGTGAGATTTTGCTGGTGTCTATAGAGCATCCTGTTCAGCTCAGTGTTAACATGCCTTACAGCAGTGTTTACCCAGGGCTGATCATGGCACTTAAAGACCTCTGATGATATATATTTCAACAAAACAAAATCTGTTCTTTCTGTTGTCCGTAGGTTGTCAAATGATGATAGCAAGTGAACTTAACTTGATCCACAAAAGGTTGCTAATCAAAGTTTATCCTCATTTGCAGTGAAGTGCCACTTTATATTCTAATCTTAGGTTAACTGTTTTATATAATTGGATCCGCATGTCAGGAAGGGAATGCTTACCACTCAACATCTCATTATGGTGGGTGTCCTCTGAGAATAGACTCGGCAAATTTGCATCTCCATTTATGTGTACACTCTGCAAGTGTAATGAGTGTTACGGGGTATTTTATACAGGTACAAACCAAACCCAATCTTGTAATTTTTTTTTTTTTTCAGGCATTCTGTTGCATTTACCTAATTGAAAGAGAACTGGGTTTCATTGAACCAGTAAAAAATTATGATGAAGTCTTTGAATTTTCTTACAACTGTACGATTCGGTGGTGGTGGTGGTGGTGGTGGTGGTGGTGGTGGTGGTGTCGTCGTCGTTGTCGTCGTCGTCGTTGTCGTCGTCGTCGTCAGTCCAAAGACTGGTTTGATTCATCTTTCCATGATACTTTATCTTGTGCGAGCCTCTTCATCTCCGAATAACTACTGCAACCTGCATCCCTCTGAATATGCTAACTGTATTCATCTCTTGATCTCCCTCTGTGATTTTTAGCTGCGACGCTACCTTCCAGTACTAAACTGGTGATCCCTTGATGCCTCGGAATGTCCCCTACCAACCAATACCTTCTATTAGTCAGGTTGTACCTCAGATTTATCTTCTCCCCAATTCTATTCAGTACTAGCTCCTAATTAGTTATCTGACCTATCCAGCTAATCTTCTTCTGTAGCACCACATTTCTATTCTCTTCTTGTCTAAACTATTTATCATCCATGTTTCGGTTCCATACATGGCTACACTCCACACAAATACTATAAACACAGGTTTGCCTTTCCTTAACCTATCTTCTAAGATAAGTTGTAGGGTCAGTATTGTCTCGAGTGTTCCTGGAAATGTCTTACAATTTAAGATCTGATCTTTAAATCTCTAACAATTATGTAATCAATCTGAAACCCGGTGTCTCCAGGTCTCTTCCACGTATACAACCTTCTTTTATGATTCTGAAACAAAGCGTTAGTGATGATTAAGTTATGTTCTGTGCAACATTCTACCAGGTGGGTTCCTCTTTCATTCCTTTCCCCAGTCCATATTCACCTACTATTTTTCCATCTCTTCTTTTTCTTACTATCGAATTCCGGTCTCCCATCACAATTAAATTTTAATCTCCCTTAACTATCTGAATAATGTCTCTTATCTCATCATAGATTTCTTCAGTCTCATCATCATCATCATCATCATCATCATCATCTGTGGAGCTAGGTGGCTTGTAAACTTTTACTGCTGTGGTAGGCATGGGCTTCGTGTCTGTCATGTCTGTGATAATGCGTTCACTGTGCTGTTCTAATAGCTTACCTGTATTCTTATTTTCTTATTCATTTGTAAACCTGCTCCTGCATTAACCATATTTGATTTTGTAGAGAACAAAGGAGAAACCAAAAATTGTGTATTACCTTATGGAGACGACGACAGGCATAGCAGTGCAGAATAGGACCTTACGTGTAAACTGTAAACACATCCATACACTAGAAAGGCACCAGAGGCCCATCTGTGTTCACATAGCGCATACATATGAATACAGTTCTGTCGTCAGGTGTGCAATGTGATAATGGCATAAAATTCAAATAGTAATTGATAAATTGAGACAAAAATAAAAAAAAAAACTGCAAAAATCAGATTCTTTATGATAGCATGTTTCCAGTTTTCAAATAATGTATTGGTTTTTAGCTTTTTATTGCCAGAGCCTTGGTTGCTTGTCATGTGTAAGAAATTGCATTTTATCTTTTTAGCATTGTTACCTTTTGGCCTTATATTTTTAGTGTAATCTGTAATTCATTGCTCTACGAATTCTCTTGAACCATGAACCATGACCCCTGGGCCTTGCTGGGAGGCTTGCGTGCCTCTGTGATAAAACTAGCCATAATGGAGGATATCTGTTGAGAAGCCAGACAAACATGTGGTTCCTGAAGAGGGGCTGCAGCCTTTTCAGTAGTTGCAGGTGGCAACATTCTGGGTGATTGACTGATCAGGCCTTGTCACATCAACCAAAACAGCTTTGCTGTACTGGTACTGCGAACAGCTGAAAGCAAGAGGAAACTACAGCCGTGGTATTTCCCGAGGGATGCAGCTCTACTGTTTGGTTAAATGATGATGGCCTCTTCTTGGGTAAGATAGTCCCCCATTCAGATCTCTGAGTGGAGACCACTCAGGAGGATGTCGTTACCAGGAGAAAGAAAACTGGCTTCCTATGGATCGGAGCTTAAAATGTTAGGTCCCTTAATCAGGCACGCAGGTTAGAAAATTTAAAAGTGGAAATGGATAGGTTAACTTGGGAATTAGTGAAGTTTGGTGGCTGGAGGGACAGGACTTCTGGTCAGATGAATACGGGGTTATAAATACAAAATCAAATATTGGCAATGCAGGAGTAGGTTTAATAATTAGTGTTACTTAAACATCGATAAACTACCGATTAATCGATAGTATCTCCACTGTCATGAGTATCAGTAGACTATCGATAGTCCTATCTTTTATAATGTAATTATTTTTGAAATGGCACCTAAAAATTTGTTGGTTCCTATTACCTCCACAGCGTTTGGAGTGCAGAGGGAAAGTAGATTGTGTGGAGGAATTTAATCGACAAAAGATATGGTGGCACCTTAGCCAGTCTAAGTTGTTTATAAACTATGTTGTTAATAGATTGGTCGCTTTGGAGGAGGGGTCATGAAAGAGAGAATTTTCCCGTTTGCCTTCCAGTTATGACAAATCACCATTATGCGCATCTCATACCAATCAGATGCTTATGCTAAAAAATACACATGTAAATATCATGGTTTACAAATCTGTAACATAATGCAGCGCTTCAGCAACTGTGAATTGTTCAGACAATAAGAAATTCAGCCTTCAGTTGCAAGGTAAAATTTTTTTTTAGTTTACCTAGGTTTCGATGGCAATAATGGTATCTTCTTCAGAACAAAAATTAAATTTGGCCCTCAAAATAATTTAATTTTTGTTCTGAAGAAGATACCATTATTGGTGTAGAAACCTAGGTAAACTAAAAAAAATTTGGCTTGCAACTGAAGGCTGACTTCCTTATTGTCTAAATAACATGGGTTCATGAATGCACATTATACTGATTTTCATCTTCAAATGTGTGAGCTTGCTTAGTTGTAGCAAGGAATACAAATTTAAATAAGGCTCTTGTAATACAGCGCGGGCAGTAGAGGAAAAAATAACATTTTAAAGATTTAAGTGTTTCTGATTGTACTGTATAATGCTTTTTAAAATAAATACAATTATTGTCATTATTAATTACACACACCTGTTACTGTACTCTTCTGTTTCTGAGTCCTCATTGTACTTACAAGTGTGATTTGAAAATATAAAACGCTGATGCAATCCTAATGTCCCTGCATTACTTCTGCTTTTGCAGCAGCACAAATATAATTAATGGTTGCCCATGTTGTGGCCGATTAGCTGAGCTTGATCCTTTAAGGACACACCAGCTCCCACAGAACTGAGTGTATCAAAAGCACAAACCGTCGAGTGGCAAGTTTTTTTATTTGTATTGTGGCTGGCCATAGCATGTAAATACAGCTGTATATTTTAATGATTGTCTGCTTTCACAGCATTCAGTGCATATTCATAAATAATTCAGGCGAAACGTAAATGTTTCAGTGGATGCGAGACAAAACTAATCTCTTCTTGCCAAGAGCTGACTGTGAATGTCCATGAATGTTTTTTGCAAAACTCCATAACTTGCAGGTATTTCTTAAGCTCTTGCCCATTTATGCTGAAACCCCCTGTTTGAAACTTGAAGCAGACGAACAAACTCATGATTGATTCTATTTTTATTTTTTCCATTTTTTGAGTTTACATCATTCTGCAACCTTATTAATAATTTTTCAAGCATCATGAGGAAGAATTCTGCCTCAAAATCTTCTAGCTCTATGGGGTATTGTAAGAGGTGACCTCAATGTGCCAACAATGGCTTCTTGGTCAATCATTTCATTATTTAAATGCCACGCAACAGGATTATTCTTCATTACACAACTACAAAGGCGAGGGATCAACTTGTGAGCTAGATTAAGTGCAAGAGGTGCAACCAAAAGATTTGAGAAGCTTGATAAAAAATTATTTTTACAGAAGTCAGTCGTACAATACCACACTTATAAGTTTACTGTTCTCAAAACTGTAGAAAGAGTTAAAAAACAAATGAGAAAAAGACCTTACAAAATGTAAATTTTTTAGTGTTACAACAGACTTGTGGAAAAGCAATGCGAATGAAGGCATACTGCCATTTATTATAGATGAAATTTTAGTTTCGCCCTATTAAAAGTGACAAAAACTGCAGGTCATCACAACGCAGAATCTATGCACTTGTAACTAAGATTTTAAAAAATGTTTCTTTCTTTAACTCATCTGTGCCATGCTGAGTTTAGTTTCATTCTTATGATCAGTGCATGTCAGTGTAAGTCAAGTCAGCGTAACTTGTAAGGTATTTCTTGGCAGTTTCACACCTCCCATCCCCGGCCCCACTCACCCTCACCCTTCTTGTCAATAGAAATCTGAAGCCATCGTGTCATTTGTGTTGTGTTTACAGATACTGCCAACCGTAACAAATCATTGAATAATTTTCTTACAATAGGCTTAACATATTTTTTTGTTCATTACTACAAATAAGCAACACATTTGAACATAGATGTCTCTATAATGCACTTTCTCAAAACGTTGCTGCGCCTGCGCCCAAAGTTTTCACTTGAGAGTTTGTGCGATAGCAGACTAACAAGTGAGAAACAAACGCGAACCCAACACTGTGTGAACCAAAATTAATACAGCATAGCAAAATCAGCTGGCAGTGGTGTTACAATTATTGTGTAGCTGTCTTCCGAGTTTATAAACAACTTGCTTTTGTGGCAATTGATGCGGAAGAGCCGGCCGGGGTTGCCGTGCGGTTCTAGGCGCTACAGTCTGGAACCGCGTGACCGCTACGGTGGCAGGTTCGAATCCTGCCTCGGGCATAGATGTGTGTGATGTCCTTAGGTTAGTTAGGTTTAAGTAGTTCTAAGTTCTAGGGGACTGATGACCTTTTAAGTCCCATAGTGCTCAGAGCCATTTGAACCATTTTTTTTAATGCAGAAGAGCTTCCATTGTTACAGTGAATCGGAATAGAATTAAAACTTATGGGGGTTATAAAACAGTGTCTATATTAATGCATATATTTATCAAAAACAACTACCCATAGCAAGTTGTAAATAATTGTAATGGAAAACTCTTAACTATTGTATAATGGAAGCTGTTGTATCGCCACTACAGTGAAGCCGACGAAATGTTATCTGTCAGGATCTGTCAAGTGCAGACCTTGAGCGGCGGGGGTATATTATAGGAATATGTCAGTATGACTGCTCTCTCTCGTTGCACCTTTCCTTATCCTTCATTAATACTGTATTGTGCCCTTTATACCGCTCTGTGCACTATGTTTATAGCATTTGTGAACTTAGAGAAAGCTTTTGATAATGTTGACTGGAATACTCTTCTTCAGATTCTGAAGGTGTTTGGGATAAAATACAGATAGCGAAAGGCTATTTAATTTGTACAGAAACCAGATGGCAGTTATAAGAGTTGAGGGGCATGAAAGGGAAGCAGTGGTTCAGAAGGGAGTTAGACAGGGTTGTAGACTATCCCTGATGTTATGCAGTATGTACATTGCACAAGCAATAGAGAAAACCAAAAAGAAATTTGGAGTAAGAATGAAAGTTCAAGGAGAAGATATAAAAACTTTGAGATTTGCTGATGATATTGTAATTCTGTCAGAGGCAGCAAAGGATTTAGAAGAGCAGTTGAATGGAATGGACATTGTCTTTAAAGCAGGATATAAGATGAGCATTGACAAAAACAAAACAACGGTAATGGAATGTAGTCTAATAAAATCAGGTGATGCTCAGAGAATTAGATTAGGGAATGAGACACTTAGAGTAGTAGATGAGTTTTGCTATTTGGGAAGCAAAATGACTGATGATGGTCAAAGTAGAGGAGACATACAATGTAGACTGGCAATGGCAATAAATCTGTTTCTAAAGAAGAGAAATTCGTTAACATCGAGTATAGGTGTAAGGGTCAGCAAGTCCTTTCTGAAAGTATTTGTGTGGAGTGTAGCCATGTAAGGAAGCAAAATATGGACAATAAACAGTTTAGACAAGAAGAAAATATAAGCTTTTGAAATGTCATGCTAGAGAAGAAAATTAGATGGATAAATCGCGTAAGTAATGAGGAGGTACTGAGTAGAATTGGGGAGAAGAGAAATTTGTGGTACAACCCGACTAAAAGAAGGGATCGTGTAGTAGGACACATTCTGAGGCATCAAAGGGTCACCAGTTTAGTACTGGAGGGTAGTGTGGGAGCTAAAAATCATAGAGGGAGACCAAGAGATAAATACAGTTAGCAGATTCAGAGGGATTTAGGTTGCAGTAATTATTCAGAAATGAAGAAGATGGCACAGGATACAGTAGCATGGAGAGCTACATCAAACCAGTCTTTGGACTGAAGACCACAACAATATTCTTTTATGTGCCATTTGAGCATAAAGGTTTACATTCTCTCTCTACATAGCTTTTGATGGAGCATGTCCTGCAGTATTTATATTCCCATAATATATTCCTAGAAGCACTAGTATGGTTTTGTTTTTTGTTTTTGTTTTTTTCCCTCAATTTGTCTGTAAATATTTGCATTTAATGCTGTTCTCACACTGTACAGCCAATGGCAGCACTGATTGGCACCTGTCATTACTTTTAGCCCAACATTTTGCTTCAGCCCCTTTCATTCATACATATGCACTATGTGAATACAGACGTACCTGTGGCACCTTTCTAATGTATGGTTGCGTTTACATTTTGCACACAAGGTCTTGTTCCGCACTGCTAAGCTTGTGTTCGACTCCATGAGTTGATGTGCATCTTTCAGTTTCTCCTTCGTTCTCTACTCATGTCTGATCCTGGTGCTTTTATTTGTTAATTTTTAATGTTTTTTCTGTGTAGATTGCCTTTTATTACATTTTATTTGGTATCATCCCCTCTTTGCTGGATGCTTTATGGCAGAATAATTCATGGCTTTTTAATGCGAGTTACATTGTTTCTCTGTATAATTTTATTCAGACTGACTTACCTCTGATATTTCCATATAACAAGATGATGCCCTGTTCAGGTGAAACACGTCGTTCTTGAGTAAATAAAGAACATTGTGCAATCTAAGACTGTCCTTTTTAAGTTCTATTAATGTAGTTCTTCTTTAATGCTTAGTTGCTCCACCTTGGCCTTGAATATGGTTATGAAAAAATTTGTCTGCCCGTGCTTGATTATTGCTGTAAGGATATGTTATACTGCTACTCCTACATTTCTTGAAAAAATATAAGAGTATCTTTTGTATATATGTAACAATCAAGGTTGTCAATCGCTGTGTTCATGTTTTACAGCTGTCAAAGAGTTTGGGCACCAGCTGCCAGGGGCACTTTCGTTGGGGATCATTGATTTGTTCTCTCTATTTTTTGTGACCTTCTGTCATAGTGACAGTGTGCAATTTTCCATGAGAAGGGATACAGATCTTGACTAGTACTATTCTAGCATTTAAATGGTCTCAAGTTCTTACAGATGTTCTTCTATGTGTTCTGTATTCATTAGTAAATGTTTAATGTTCATGGTGCACAGGTGTTTATATTTTGTGTACTATTTCTGGTGATTTCCTCAAACATGCAAACAAAATTTGTTCTATCAGTTATTACCTTAAGAGCCACACCAATGCTGGTGATCAGCCCACAGAAACCAGAAAAAGCAGTATAAATTCTTAAGAATGACCAAAGAAATTTTTTCAAGTTCAGAAAATGCAAAAGACAGTGGGTGCTGAAGGTCTGTCAGTATCACGACTTGCAGTGAGATTGCCATCATTCTGGCATCACAATCCAGCACTTTAGTTTAATCAGTTGGAAGTTAGAAAATTTAAAAAGGGAAATGGATAGGTTACAGTTGGATATAGTGGGAATTAGTGAAGTTCGGTGGCAGGAGGAACAAGACTTTTGGTCAGGCGATTACAGGGTTATAAATACAAAATCAAATAGGGGTAATGCAGGAGTAGGTTTAATAATGAATAAAAAAATAGGAGTGCGGGTTAGCTACTACAAACAGCATAGTGAACGCATTATTGTGGCCAAGATACACACAAAGCCCATGCCTACTACAGTAGTACAAGTTTATATGCCAACTAGCTCTGCAGATGATAAAGAAATTGATGAAATGTGTGACGAGATAAAAGAAATTATTCAGGTAGTGAAGGGAGACAAAAATTTAATAGTCATGGGTGACTGGAATTCGTCAGTAGGAAAAGGGAGAGAAGGAAACATAGTAGGTGAATATGGATTGGGGGGAAGAAATGAAAGAGGAAGCCGCCTTGTAGAATTTTGCACAGAGCATAACTTAATCATAGCTAACACTTGGTTCAAGAATCATGAAAGAAGGTTGTATACCTGGAAGAATCCTGGAGATACTAAAAGGTATCAGATAGATTACATAATGGTAAGACAGAGATATAGGAACCAGGTTTTAAATTGTAAGACATTTCCAGGGGCAGATGTGGATTCTGACCACAATCTATTGGTTATGAACTGCAGATTGAAACTGAAGAAACTGCAAAAAGTCGGGAATTTAAGGAGACGGGACCTGGATAAACTGAAAGAACCAGAGGTTGTACAGAGTTTCAGGGAAAGCATAAGGGAACAATTGACAGGAATGGGGGAAAGAAATACAGTAGAAGAAGAATGGGTAGCTCTGAGGGATGAAGTAGTGAAGGCAGCAGAGGATCAAGTAGGTAAAAAGACGAGGGCTAATAGAAATCCTTGGGTAACAGAAGAAATATTGAATTTAATTGATGAAAGGAGAAAATATAAAAATGCAGTAAATGAAGCAGGCAAAAAGGAATACAAACGTCTCAAAAATGAGATCGACAGGAAGTGCAAAATGGCTAAGCAGGGATGGCTAGAGGACAAATGTAAGGATGTAGAGGCTTGTCTCACTAGGGGTAAGATATATACTGCCTACAGGAAAATTAAAGAGACCTTTGGAGATAAGAGAACCACTTGTATGAATATCAAGAGCTCAGATGGCAACCCAGTTCTAAGCAAAGAAGGGAAGGCAGAAAGGTGGAAGGAGTATATAGAGGGTTTATACAAGGGCGATGTACTTGAGGACAATATTATGGAAATGGAAGAGGATGTAGATGAAGATGAAATGGGAGATAAGATACTGCGTGAAGAGTTTGACAGAGCACTGAAAGACCTGAGTTCGAAACAAGGCCCCGGGAGTAGACAACATTCCATTAGAACTACTGATGGCCTTGGGAGAGCCAGTCATGACAAAACTCTACCATCTGGTGAGCAAGATGTATGAGACAGGCGAAATACCCACAGACTTCAAGAAGAATATAATAATTCCAATCCCAAAGAAAGCAGGTGTTGACAGATGTGAAAATTACCGAACTATCAGTTTAATAAGTCACAGCTGCAAAATACTAACGCGAATTCTTTACAGACGAATGGAAAAACTGGTAGAAGCGGACCTCGGGGAAGATCAGTTTGGATTCCGTAGAAATGTTGGAACATGTGAGGCAATACTAACCTTACGACTTATCTTAGAAGAAAGATTAAGAAAAGGCAAACCTACGTTTCTAGCATTTGTAGACTTAGAGAAAACTTTTGACAACGTTAACTGGAATACTCTCTTTCAAATTCTGAAGATGGCAGGAGTAAAATACAGGGAGCGAAAGGCTATTTACAATTTGTACAGAAACCAGATGGCAGTTCTAAGAGTCGAGGGACATGAAAGGGAAGCAGTGGTTGGGAAGGGAGTAAGACAGGGTTGTAGCCTCTCCCCGATGTTATTCAATCTGTATATTGAGCAAGCAGTAAAGGAAACAAAAGATAAATTTGGAGTAGGTATTAAAATCCATGGAGAAGAAATAAAAACTTTGAGGTTCGTCGATGACATTGTAATTCTGTCAGAGACAGCAAAGGACTTGGAAGAGCAGTTGAACGGAATGGACAGTGTCTTGAAAGGAGGATATAAGATGAACATCAACAATAGCAAAACGAGGATAATGGAATGTAGTCAAATTAAATTGGGTGATGCTGAGGGGATTAGATTAGGAAATGAGACACTTAAAGTAGTAAAGGAGTTTTGCTATTTAGGGAGTAAAATAACTGATGATGGTCAAAGTAGAGAGGATATAAAATGTAGACTGGCAATGGCAAGGAAATCGTTTCTGAAGAAGAGAAATTTGTTAACATCGAGTATAGATTTAAGTGTCAGGAAGTCGTTTCTGAAAGTATTTGTATGGAGTGTAGCCATGTATGGAAGTGAAACATGGACGATAACCAGTTTGGACAGGAAGAGAATAGAAGCTTTCGAAATGTGGTGCTACAGAAGAATGCTGAAGATAAGGTGGGTAGATCACGTAACTAATGAGGAGGTATTGAATAGAATTGGGGAGAAGAGAAGTTTGTGGCACAACTTGACTAGAAGAAGGGATCGGTTGGTAGGACATGTTTTGAGGCGTCAAGGGATCACAAATTTAGCATTGGAGGGCAGCGTGGAGGGTAAAAATCGTAGAGGGAGACCAAGAGATGAATACACTAAGCAGATTCAGAAGGATGTAGGTTGCAGTAGGTACTGGGAGATGAAGAAGCTTGCACAGGATAGAGTAGCATGGAGAGCTGCATCAAACCAGTCTCAGGACTGAAGACCACAACAACAACAACAACAACAACAACAACAACAACAACAGTTGGAAGCAAATTTCCTCTATGCAGTAATAACCATCAATTCAGCCAAATTTGCTCTAGTGGTCAGTCATTTGACCATTATGTGGCTGAAGTCGAAGACATAATTACTGTGCCTCCTGCACAAGATTCTTTTGACAAACTCAAGACAGAATTGATTCACTGAATGTACTCTTCATTAGAAGTGCATGTGCATTAAGTTTTAACACAGAAAGGCATTGGAGACGGCATGGCATCACAATACCCAAGAGACATATGCAGTAAAATCAGCGCAGGAACTGTACCCAACACCTTGTTGTTTATGCTTCAGATTAGCCATCTTGCAGCCCGGGTTAAAGCTATAATAGCGTCTCAGACAGAAATTCCATTAGACACCATCACAGATCTGGCTAACAGGATTAAAGACACAACCAATGCAGTAACGGTAACTGCAACAGTGCTTCACCATTGCCACTGGCATTTTTAGAGTATAATAGCATGACAGTCAAGGTAGACTCTCCAGTTAGACAGATAACTGATCTGTTGTCTTATTGTAACTCCAGCAATGACAGAGGATGTTGTTGCAGGTTGTCACATAGTTGTTTCATGACGAACTCGTCAGTCTTGAGAGGTGCAGAGTAGTTCCCTGTGGCATGCTGGCATCACCGAAAGTTTAGAGGTCAGGCCCGCAAGTGCACCTCTCCTTGTGCCTACCCAAACAGCAACAGCAGTCAGATAAAGGGGCATCAGATTGCCAGACAGCATCTCAGCCACTTTATATTAGTGACTGGAAGACTGGATGCATATTTCCTCTGGATACTGATTGAAATATATGCACTTACCCTCAGACTCAGCTGTATATTTGCCCGGCCACCAACTTTGTTCTGCCGTTTTACAGTGGACAACTCACCAATAACCTCATGCGGTATGGACATATTGAGCTGGACCAGGGTCTGTGTGATGTCTTCATTTGGACTTTTACGGTTTTTCATATTACGGTGCCGACAGTCAGAACTGACTACCTGGTGTATCACCATCTTCTACCTGATGTGGCAACTTGTTGACACCATCACTTGGATTCCGAAACAGTGCCAGGCTGAGGCATGTGACATGAAGCAAGTATGCATAGTTGCTTGACCAGTTTCCAGCCATAACATGACCGCCAGGCACCCTGAGGGATGTATGTCACAATAGCATGCGTTACATCAAAGCAACTAATGTCCGCCCTCCCCCTTTCCAGTTTCATGCTGTCCTAGGCATTTAGCTCTGAATTGTTTTGTTATTGTAAGTGCAGAATTTGACTTGATGCTCAGGGAAAGTAATTTGCCCTTTCAGCAATCTGTGGTCGTCACCTCTCCATATAGTACTGAAGAACTGAGGAGAATGGTGCTTGTGTAGTGATCATCATGCACTTAATGCATGGACAGTTCCACACGGACAGTCAGTACCCCTATTAAGAGACTATAGCTTGACAAAGGTTCATTGACTCTGTGCTACAAGGACTGTCATTCTGTTTAGGATATCTAGATGACATTCTTGTCTTTCCAGCCACTGCAGAACAGTACCAGCAACAGTTACTGGCAGTTTTCCAATACTTGGAAAACCAAGGTGTGATGTTAAATACTTCCAAGTGTGTTTTTGGTAGACCACAGGTTATCTTCTTAGGCCATCTAATTTCATCAGCATGGTCATTGCTGCTAGCTGAGAAAGTAGCAGCAGTCATGAAATTCCCATGGCCAGAAACCATTCTTGAAAACCTAGAATTTCATCGGCACCATCTGCCTCGCTTAGCCGAGTCACAAGAATTGTTGACTGCAGCACTTAGTGGACCCAAGACAAAGGTGAATTTACCAATTCACTCTGCTTGTGAGACAGAAAAGTGAAGAACAGCAAATGCTGCACTCCTGGCACACCCCTCACTGGATGCACATCTGTTGTTGGACAACCTGTGCCATCATAGCATTAGACCATCAACACACCAGGTTTGAAAACATTTTATCTGGCTTGGTATGCAAAAGGATTGTCATAGGTGGGCTCATACGTGCCTTCAATGTCGGTGCAGTAAGATATGTCATCATGTGCATGTGCCAGTTGGAAATGTTCCAGATAAAACACACTTCACATATGTGCACATATTAGTAGTAGGTCCACTTCCACCTTTGAGTGGTCAACACTATCTGTTGATTGCAGTTCATCATTTCATCCATTGGCCAGAAGCTAAATCGGCCGATGCAGATGTATTAGTATTTGCGTTTGCATCAAAGTGGGTTTCATGCTTCAGTTGTCTGCTGCACTGCACCAAGGACATGGCCGACAATTCGAGTCAGAATTGTTTACTCAGCTCTGTAAGTTTTGCAGCGCTCTCCAACACAGGACAAGAGTCTGAGCAACTGAATGATCAAATGTTCACACCATTCTTCAAATATTGCATTGATGTGTCACCAAACAAGTTGGACAACTGCCTTACCCATGGTTTTGAATTCATTATCAGTGGATCTCGTGTATGGTGAGGCACTTAGACTGCCTGGTGACTTCATCAATCCAGGTCCCATACAGCTACCTGCTCATGATTACTCAGACTTCATTTATTGTCTAAGAGAACATATTGCATGCATTCGCCCTAATCAAGCATCTGGACACTGAAAAACATCTACCTATTTGCACTGTGACTTTCAAACATGCAAGCATGTCATGTTACGTACAGATGGTGTCAAAAAGCTAGTGCTACAACATCCATATACAGGCCCACAAGGAGTCATCAAAAGAGGGGTATGTACACTGGATATACTGTTAACTGGTAAAATCAGTTATTATTGAAATTATGTTACACACCTCTTTCATCAGACATACTTCTCATCTTTCACCACATTTTTCTCTCCCTATCTTCATAGAGATAGTGTCCCTTTTGTGTTATTCCTCTGTTGTCTCAACACTTACACCTACCCTATATCCTACTATAGTACATAATGCACAACATCCTTTTAAAATTCATAACTCTTTCTTCTATACATTTTTTTAAGTGAGAGTTTTTTTTTCGTACTTAGAAAATGGAGATTAGACAAAACCAGCCAGCCCTCTCCTATTTTTCAGAGTACCCATCTATTCTTCGTAATAATTTACATGCATATTATTCTAGCAAGCACTTCCTGCCATCAAGTTATTCATTAAAATTTTTATTAATATAACATAATTTTAATTTTGCATTTACAAAGGCACATATTTATTGCTAATTTTAAAACTGATGTTAGCGTGTCCTAAATTATGCTTCTTGTAAACTACCTTGCCTGTTCTTCCCCTTGTCAGAGAGACATTGCTAACAAATGGAAAAGAAATTCTCCTGCATAATACCCATATTTACCAATTCCTTTACAATATTGGAAAGAGAAAAAATACTGTTGAACATCATTATTATGCGGAAGGTAAACAGAAAGGGTGGCAATGGAAATGTTCTTATAGTGAACACACAATCCTGGCTAAAACCACAAAATTGGAAATTGTAAAGGAAAAAAGAAGGTTCTCCCAGTGAGTACCAACATAGAAAGAGGGAACAATAGAATCGGTATGCAACAGAGGGAAGCAGGGAAGGAAGAAAAAGATCAGCAATGTTGACACCTAATAAGAGATTAAGATAGACTCCAAAGACAGATAGCCTTCCCATCTCCCACCCTAGGTTCACTCCCTCGGAGTGGGGTGGGGTGGGGGAGGGGGGGGGGGGGGAATTTACGCTAACGGGTCTGATGATAGAGTTCATCATCAATCTGATAAAAACTACAATTACTTCTCCTTTGAAGGCATCACCTGCACCTGCAAACAAATCTGGGGTACGGCAATGGGTATTCATGTGGCACCATTCTGTGCCAACTTATTCATGGGCCATATAGAGGAATCTTCCATGACCACCCAGAATCCCAAACCCTTCAACTTGTTCAGATTCATTCATGACATCTTCGCGATCTGGATGGACACCCTATCCACATTCCTCCAGAAGCAAGCTGCCTCCCTCAATGTTGAGCTCCACATCAAAGATGGCTACATCAGTACCTCTGTCCATATCAAACATACCAACCACCAGTAATATACCTCCGCTTCGAAAGCTGCCAGACCAAGAATTCCCTTTCATGCCGCTTAGCAACCCGTGACAGTCGCATCTGTAGTGATGAGAACTCCCTCTCAAAATATACAACAGGTTTCACTGAGGCCTTCACAGACTGTAATTACCCCCCTAACCCTGTACAGAAACAGATTTCTTGTGTTATCTCTTCAGTCACCACCATCTCTCAAGTACCCCGTCCGGTGACAGGAGGAGCATTCCCCTCTTGACTCATTACCACCCAGGACTGGAGCAACTAAACTGCATTCTCCACCAGGTTTCATCTACCTCTTGTCATTCCATGAAATGAGGAATGCCCTACCCACTATTCTTCCTACCCCTCCCACAGTGGTATTCCACTGCCCACAAACCTACACAATATTCTTGTCCATCCCTACACAACCCCTGCTCCCACGGCTCATGTTCCTGTAATAGACCCAGATGTAAGGCCTGTCCTCCTACCACCACATACTCCAGTCCAGTCACAAGCTCACCTATCCCATCAAAGGCAGGGCTACCTCTGAAAGCAATCGTGATCTACAAGCTAAGCTGCAACTATTGTGCTGCATTCTTCATGTACATGACAACCAACATGCTGTCTGTCTGCATGAATGGCCACACCAACAAACTGTGACCAAGAAACAGCTGGACCACTCAGTTCCTGAGCATACTGACCAACACAGCTTTCTTCATGTTGATGATTGCTTCACAGACTATGCCATTTGGATCCTTTCTACCACACCAGCTTCTCTGAAAGGCACAGGTGGGAACTCTCCCTACAGTGTATCCTACGTTTCTATAACCCTCCTGAACTCACCTTTCATCAGTCATTGTCCTTCACCCACCTATTCCCGTTCCTGTTCCCTCTGCGCAGCCTTCTGTTCCACAAGTGGACCCACAGTCTTTCTACTTCCTTCCTTTCCTGCTGTTCCTGCCTACCTCCCAACTGCACCTAGCTGCCCTACCCTCTCTTCATCTCATCCATGTATGTCCCCAAAACAGCATTTTAACTTCCACACCCATACACTGCACTCTCCCTCTCTACACGCCTCAACAACCACCACCACCACCCAGATTGCTTCTCTCATCATCCACAGTTGCTCGCAGTCTGGCTCCAGCACCTAGAGACAGTGGTCATGTGTGTGAGCTGTGTTTGTCTATGTTTTCATTTCAGAAGAAGACCTTCTGGCTGCAAGCATATGTGTTTAGTAGCCTTTTTGTTGTGTCTGTCTGCAGCTCAACATGTCTGCTGTATGATGAGTTGCAATCTATCCTTTTCATAGTATTGTCATTATTCCACCCTGGATTTCTAATTTATTCTTATATTCTACACTCTAGACTTCAGTATTAGGATTTTAATTAATATTTTCCAATAATTCTTGATTAACTTATGTTTCTTCTTCTACAACAATATCAGTGGATGCTGCTAGATGAATATGCTTCACTATTGTTCTTCTTGTAAACTCTAATGAAACATACTGGAAAGGTGTACTAGACATTCCAGCACACTCTTCCCATACCACTCTCTTTCTATTAAAATCTAATAGTGCTTTATCTGTTAGCCAGACCAGGTCTGATAGTTTGTTTAGGTTTAAATTAGTACCCACAAGTATTGTTTGGCAGAAAGTCAATGGATTAATTGTATTTGGTAGTCACTTTTATTCTTGAATGAGATTTTCATTCTGCAGCGGAGTGTGCGCTGATATGAAACTTCCTGGCAGATTAAAACTGTGTGCCCGACCGAGACTCGAACTCGGGACCTTTGCCTTTCGCGGGCAAGTGCTCTACCACTGAGCTACCGAAGCACGACTCACGCCCGGTACTCACAGCTTTACTTCTGCCAGTACCTCGTCTCCTACCTTCCAAACTTTACAGAAGCTCTCCTGCGAAACTTGCAGAACTAGCACTCCTGAAAGAAAGGATATAGCGGAGACATGGCTTAGCCACAGCCTGGGGGATGTTTCCAGAATGAGATTTTCACTCTGCAGCGGAGTATGCACTGAATGCCACCCCTAACAACACATCAATACCTGCACAAGTGGCCGCTAACTCCACAACAGTACCACAGGCTGCCACACCCAACACCAGCACATCATCTGGGGGAACATTGGAAACACTACTCCCTCGACACACGACTGTCCAAATCCTTACCAAGGTGCTGACGGCTGTCGCTACTCATCACTGAGCTCATGAGCGCCGAACTCGGGCAATACTGGGCTGTAATACACACTGCCATCACAACACTTTTTCACACCCTTACATGAATAACATACCACGCCCAGCCCATAACGCAAACCTGCGCACACTATCACAGATCCTGTTCTGGAATGCAGACTCGATCTACAACAAAAGAGCAAAATTTGCCACGTTCTTAGGGTGCAAGGGAATCCTTGTCGCACTACTGAGCGAGACTAAGCTTAAATCGCACAAACAACTAAATTTCCTGGCTACTGTGTCTATCGTACCGACCGACCGGGCAACGCCGTGGCAGGTGGGACTGCAATCGTCATACACAAAGACATTGAGCACACAAACATAGAGCTCCCTGAACTGGAAAAAATCAAGGCCACGGCTGTCAGGATCAAGTTCAAAGGAGCCTACACTACACCAATATCTGTATACAACAGTCCTGAAAGCATTTCAACACGCGATATTAGCACACTACTCAACATCTCACCGCGAATAATAGTGGCTGGAGATTTGAACGCAAAAGACCCAGAATGAAATTCTCGCACACGAAATCCCAACGGCAAAAAACTATACGAACACTCACTAGGCAGAAATTACATTACACTAGCGATGACTGAACCGACGCACATTCCTTATCAGAAGGGGACACAGGCCAGACGTATTAGACATGGCCCTCATCAAGGACATTACATCGACACTCAACGTTGCCGTTGAAAACAATCTGCCCTCAAACCACCAACCTGTAATATTATACATCGAGAAAACACTGCAGCACATGGAACAACGCAGGATGTTGGACTAAGGGTGTGCGAATTGGACATTGTTCAAGGGAACCCTCGATAGCCACACCCCACCCATACACGAAATTAACGAAACAGCGCAAATCGACGAGGCAGTAGAAACCCTCACTAACGCTGTCCAGGACGCAATGGCGGGCACCACACCCAATCGCATCTCACAACAACACAGTGCGGCCCTGTCCCAGGAAATCCGGGGCCTAATCTCAATGAGGAATCGCCTCAGGAGACAATGGCAGCATACTAGGCATTCGTACTTCAAATGGCTCGTTAACAGGCTACAGGGCATCATACACGACAAAATACAAACACATAGAACACAACAGTGGAACCAAAAACTTGAAGGGCTGGACAACGCGCGACCTGGCATGTGGCATCTAGTCTGACACTTCACCAGGGAGAAAATGCACACCCCAACACTCCAAGGGCCTGACAGACCTGCGTACTCAGCGGAGGAGAAAGCAGAACTAATGGCCTGCACACTCACAGCGTCATTCACACCGAACCTGGTACCATCAGATCCAGCGTCACACTTGCAACTGACCAGGAGGTTACGCGCATTTTAGCCCAACCATCACGCGACAACATTCGACATGTTAGTACAGTCGAAGTCTCCTGGGCTATAATGCATTCCGCTGCTAGGAAAGCCCCTGGTAATGATGCCATTCAGAACAGTGCCCTCCAGGAGTTAACGGATAAAGCCACTGAATACCTAACACGTATAATGAATGCCATACTAAAACACCAACACTTCCCCGCCTTTTGGAAGATGGCCAAGGTCCTGATGTTCAGGAAGCCGGGGAAAGACCACAGCCTCCCACAAAATTACTGACCCATCAGTCTTCTGAGTTCGCTCAGCAAGATTGTTGAGAAGGTGATTTTCAAATGCATCACTAGGCACTGCATAACAAATGACATCCTGAGACCGGAGCAATTTGGCTTCAGGAATCACCACTCCACAACAAAAAAATTTTATGGGTTGTTGAACATATAACGCATGGCTTCAACGCAAACATAGCAACAGGGGAGGTGTTCCTGGACATCGAAAAGGCTTTCGACCGTCTGTGGCACACCGGCCTCATTAGCAAACTCAGCGACACAGGGTTCCCCGACGGGCTGGTGCGTCTCATACACTCATACCTCACAGACAGGCGTTTCAACACTGACGTGCAGGGAAAACAATCAACACAACATGGTATACATGTGATAGTACCCCAGGGAAGCATCCTAGGACCCGTACTGTTTAAACTCTACATAAATGATCCCCCAACCCCACACAACACAACGATGGCAATCTACGCGGATAACACAGCCATCCTCACACAAGATTGGAAACCATCAAACATTACGATACGACTACAGACCGCACTCAGAGTGGCTGAGCCTTGGTTAGAGAAATGCCTATGTTAGAGTCAACGTCGACGAGTGCGAAGCCGTTCTGTTCACTAGAAGACCGAAGTAACTGTGCAAACACCGATACTGCAGACCAATAACTCTACATGCACAACCAAGACGTTTCCGCAAGAAAGTCAAATACCTCGGTGTCTGGCTGGACCGGAAATTACTCTGGGGGGACCACATAAAACACATGACCAACAGAGCAAGTGCGAGGTTCAAACAGCTCTACCCTATGCTCAACAGGCGTAGCACACTGAACAGAAGGGTGTCGAGGTCCATGTACATGACACTTATTTGACCCCTGATGATGTATGCGGCCCCTGTCTGGGGATATGCTGCACCCACATGCCTGCGCCGTCTGCAGATCATACAAAACAAGGTACTCAAAATCATAAGCAATGCTCCACGACACACACATATCGCGGATCTTCACTGGGAATACCGACTTGAGACTCTCATGGAGGTAATCCACAAACTCACCACAAGGCTGTACAGAAACTCCAGACATTCATAGAACCTGTTCGTTCTGAATCTGGGGAACTACGACCACAACCATAGATGGAAACATAAAAGATCAAAAGACATACTTACTAGGACCTAACATCTATGGCCAAATACACGCAAACAGAACAGTAAATGTGAGCCCCTGTTAATCAGCCACCATTACTGGATATCCAGTTGAAACACACTTCCCGAATAACTGGCACCACGCAGGGAAGCCATGTCATACACGACAGGCAGACAAGCTACACACACCCCCTACACAGTGAGATGATCTATGGCCGATCTCCCACTAATATATAACAATCCTGATTGTTCCAGGAATGCAGCGGCTGCAGCAAACTGGGATATATCACCATCGCCTGTCACGTAACAAACCCAACCTTGCACAAACTATCGCAGCTAGTAAGCCACTACTGCTCTTACTACCCATCCCACGGTCGCGGAGGTCTTTTTCCCACGGCACGAGCCTTGGCACTTTTTTCCCTCTGCTCTTCAAATTGCTACCCTCATTCACGTTTCGTCCACTATCTATCACCTGATGGATCGTGTTAATGTGTTGCCTTACCCAGGCGCACAGATAACATCACAGCCCAGCATCCTGTGAGCCACCTACTAGATAACTAACAAGTTGATGGAGGTGACAGTAGAACTTTTGGTTTGCTCACCACGTTGGTGCGGGCATGGAGGGGCCCCATCTCTATTTTCTTTTCTTGCTCTCTCTTTAGTCGAGCGCCTTTCCAACAGCATCTTACGCTATCAGACTCCTATATTCTTCCATTTTGTTTCAAATGAACTGAAATTGTATTCCTGTTAGGAATTTGTTTAGTTGTATCATTATTATCGGCAATTGCGGTTACCGAAATGACTTTACTATGAATATTTTTCTTTCGCTCCAGAATCGAGCTGAGATTACTATAATTTCTACGTGTTTCGCCAAAATACGGCACAATTCTTTATTTTGTTCAAAACTGTGAGATTAGTGTTAGAGATGTCAGATGTCTGTATAAAACACTTACTTTGTGAAATAATAATTGCTTAATTTGGCATTTCCACTTTCATTTCATAGTAACATTTATCAATGCCCAATTTATAACATGTTACAGATTTTGCTTGACTACATTTTTTCTTACGTTGTCAACGTGATAACCACGAAATTAATTTAGAACTGATCTGAATTTTCTCGCGAGGCGAGAAGACAATTTTACATTCCATTGAGATGTTAAGATCGCAAACTAAACATTTTTTCAGCACGTTAAGAGTCTACTGATCTTCACTTCAAACAACAAAAAAGGTAGAAAAGATTAAGAAAGTGATTTGTGTATGTGAATGAGAAATTTAAATTCCTTTTACTTTTCATTTATTAGCTTTCCTCCTGACTAATCAATCATTGATTACACATTAAAAAAACTAACTTATTAATTATCATTATTATTATTATTATTATTATTATTATTATTATTATTATAGTGACCGAGTATCCTACTTATCTATTGGGAACAAGCTTTTAGTACTCTTTTGGAAGTGCCATTAATTCCATGTGAGCTTTTACTTTTGAGTGAATTTATTATTTTCCTAATTTCAGTTTTATCAAATTGCATAGGTATTGCCTCTTCCATATGTTGCCTTGCATTTTCCAATGAATAGCTGGATCCTATTTTCTCTACAACACTTAAAAATGATTATTAAAAAAATTTTCTGCTTATGACTTGTTGTTGACAAACTTTTCATTGACTTTGATAGAAATACAGTCTTCCTGTGTTCTCGGTTGCCATGTTTTCCTTTTAACAATATTCGAAATTATTTTAATTTTATTATCAGAGGTGCATATCTCAGACACAGTGCACATACTTCTGAACTTTTTAATGACTTTTCTTAATACAGTGCAGTAGTTTTTATAATTTTTCACTGTCTCTGGATCATTGCTGCTTCTAGCTATAAGATATATTCTCCTTTTCTGTCTACAAGATATTTTTATCCCTTTAGTGCCATGGCTTTTTAGATGGTTTCTTGCAATTATATTTCACTGCTGTCTTAGGAAAACTGTTTTCAAATATACTCACAAAGGTATCATGAAATAGGTTAAATTTTAAATTAGCATCTACATCTACATCCACATCCATACTCCGCAAGCCACCTGACGGTGTGTGGCGGAGGGTACTCTGAGTACCTCTATCGGTTCTCCCTTCTATTCCAGTCTCGTATTGTTCGTGGAAAGAAGGATTGTCGGTAAGCTTCTGTGTGGGCTCTAATCTCTCTGATTTTATCCTCATGGTCTCTTCGCGAGATATACGTAGGAGGGAGCAATATACTGCTTGACTCTTCGGTGAAGGTATGTTCTCGAAACTTTAACAAAAGCCCATACCGAGCTAGTGAGCGTCTCTCCTGCACAGTCTTCCACTGGAGTTTATCTATCATCTCCATAATGCTTTCGCGATTACTAAATGATCCTGTAACGAAGTGCGCTGCTCTCCATTGGATTTTCTCTATCTCTTCTATCAACCGTATCTGGTACGGATCCCACACTGCTGAGCAGTATTCAAGCAGTGGGCGAACAAGCGTACTGTACCCTACTTCTTTTGTTTTCGGATTGCATTTCCTTAGGATTCTTCCAATGAATCTCAGTCTGGCATCTGCTTTACCGACGATCAACTTTATATGATCATTCCATTTTAAATCACTCCTAATGCGTACTCCTAGATAATTTATGGAATTAACTGCTTCCAGTTGCTGACCTGCTATTTTGTAGCTAAATGATAAGGGATCTATCTTTCTATGTATTTGCAGCACATTACACTTGTCTACATTGAGATTCAATTGCCATTCCCTGCACCATGCGTCAATTCGCTGCAGATCCTCCTGCATTTCAGTACAATTTTCCATTGTTACAACCTCTCGATACACACAGCATCATCTGCAAAAAGCCTCAGTGAACTTCCGATGTCATCCACCAAGTCATTTATGTATATTGTGAATAGCAACGGTCCTATGACACTCCCCTGCGACACACCTGAAATCACTCTTACTTCGGAAGACTTCTCTCCATTGAGAATGACATGCTGCATTCTGTTATCTAGGAACTCCTCAATCCAATCACACAATTGGTCTGATAGTCCATAAGCTCTTACTTTGTTCATTAAACGACTGTGGGGAACTGTATCGAACGCCTTGCGAAAGTCAAGAAACACGGCATCTACTTGGTTAACCCGTGTCTATGGCCCTCTGAGTCTCATGGACAAATAGCGCGAGCTGGGTTTCACACGACCGTCTTTTTCTAAACCCATGCTGATTCCTACAGAGTAGATTTCTAGTCTCCAGAAAAGTCATTATACTCGAACATAATACGTGTTCCAAAATTTTACAACTGATCGACGTTAGAGATATAGGTCTATAGTTTTGCACATCTGTTCGACGTCCCTTCTTGAAAACGGGGATGACCTATGCCCTTTTCCAATCCTTCGGAACGCTACGCTCTTCTAGAGACCTACGGTACACCGCTGCAAGAAGGGGGGCAAGTTCCTTCGCGTACTCTGTGTAAAACCGAACTGGTATCCCATCAGGTCCAGCGGCCTTTCGTCTTTTGAGCGATTTTAATTGTTTCTCTATCCCTCTGTCGTCTATTTCGATATCTACCATTTTGTCATCTGTACGACAATGTAGAGAAGGAACTGCTGTGCAGTCTTCCTCTGTGAAACAGCTCTGGAAAAAGACATTTAGTATTTCGGCCTTTAGTCTGTCATCCTCTGTTTCAGTACCATTTTGGTCACAGAGTGTCTGGACATTTTGTTTTGATCCACCTACCGCTTTGACGTAAGACCAAAATTTCTTAGGATTTTCTGCCAAGTCAGTACATAGAACTTTACTTTCGAATTCATTGAACACCTCTCGCATAGCCCCCCTCACACTACATTTCGCTTTGCGTAATTTTTGTTTGTCTGCAAGGCTTTGGCTATGTTTATGTTTGCTGTGAAGTTCCCTTCGCTTCCACAGCAGTTTCCTAACTCGGTTGTTGTACCACGGTGGCTCTTTTCCACCTCTTACGATCTTGCTTGGTACATACTCATCTAACGCATATTGTACGATGGTTTTGAACTTTGTCCACTGATCCTCAACACTATCTGTACTTGAGACAAAACTTTTGTGTTGAGCCGTTAGATACTCTGAAATCTGCTTTTTGTCGCTTTTGCTAAACAGAAAAATCTTCCTACCTTTTTAATATTTCTATTTACTGCTGAAATCATCGATGCCATAACCGCTTTATGATCGCTGATTCCCTGTTCTGCATTAACTGTTTCAAATAGTTCGGGTCTGTTTGTCACCAGAAGGTCTAATATGTTATCGCCACGAGTTGGTTCTCTGTTTAACTGCTCAAGGTAGTTTTCAGATAAAGCACTTAAAAAAATTTCACTGGATTCTTTGTCCCTGCCACCCATTATGAACGTTTGAGTCTCCCAGTCTATATCCGGCAAATTAAAATCTCCACCCAGAACTATAACATGGTGGGGAAATCTACTCGAAATATTTTCCAAATTATCCTTCATGTGCTCAGCCACAACAGCTGCTGAGCCAGGGGGCCTATATAGACATTTAATTACCATGTCTGAGCCTGCTTTAACCGTGACCTTCACCCAAATCATTTCACATTTCGGATCTCCGTCAATTTCCTTCGATACTATTGCACTTCTTATCGCTATAAACACCCCTCCCCCTTCACTGTCCAGTTTGTCTCTGCAGTATACATTCCAATCTGAGTTTAGGATTTCATTACTGTTTACGTCTGGTTTCAGCCAACTTTCTGTCCCTAGTACTATATGAGCTTTGTGACCGTTTATTAATGAGAGCAGTTCTGGGACCTTTCTATAGACGCTCCTGGAGTTTACTATTAGCACATTAGTATTGTTATTCCCTGTTGCATTTTGCCTACTCCTACCTTGCCATGTCTCAGGAGGCGTCTTGTCGGGCCTAGGGAGGGAATTCTCTAACCTAAAAATCCCCCATGTGCACTCCACACGTACTCCGCTACCCTTGTAGCTGCTTCCGGCATGTAGTGCACGCCTGACCTATTCAGGGAGACCCTACATTTCTCCACCCGATAGCGGAGGTCGAGAAATTTGCACCCCAGATCTCCGCAGAATCGTCTGAGCCTCTGGTTTAAGCCTTCCACTCGGCTCCAAACCAGAGGACCGCATTCAGTTCTGGGAACAATACTACAAATAGTTAGCTCTGATTCCACCCCGCGAGTGAGGCTTCCCGCCTTCACCATCATGTTACCAGTACACCTCACCTCAGTCTAACTGTTACAAGCTTTCCCTAAAATTTTGAATTGTTAAATCGTTAATTGAACACACTATTTTGGAGGGCTGTTTTCCATTAGTGTATGAAGCTATGTCATATACTTAACTAGCTGTGCATCATGATCAGACAGACCATTCTTAACAGGAATTGTTTCCATTTGATTAAATTTATCTTGGTCTATAAAAACATTGTCTATCAGGAAGTGGTAACAAATTGAAAGAATGAAGTAATACTTCAGGGTCAAGCTTTCTATTGGACTCTTTCAGAAAATCTACATTGAAATCACCACAAACGATAATTTGCTTCCCCCTCTCTGACAGATATCACAACAAAATATCCAAGTTTTTCAGAAATAGCTGAAAATTTCCTAATGGGGACCAATAGGGAGCTACCATTATAAAAGTACCAGTATTTAGTTTAAGCTTACATGCACATGCTTCTGTATGTAGCTGTATACAAAATTTTTTAGTTTCTAAATTTTTCACACTATAATAAACTTTAACATACGAGGTGGAATCCAAAATTTTTGGGACTGGCGCTGCCATCTGGAAAGGAGTAGTAGATCTTTCCACCGCTAGGTGGCGAGAGCTGCATGTCGGATGAGTCCGTGTGCGGAGTGGCATTCAGCTGAGAGGACATGTTGCGTGTCCACAGTGATTTCTGTAATACTCTGTGTTTGGTGTGTGGCGATTTTACGATGGATCCGTGAACAGAGCAGCGTGTGTGTATCAAATTCTTTGTGAATCTCAGGAAAAGTGCTACAGATACCCTTGCAATTATTCAACAAGTGTTTGGTGGACAGAGCAAGAGCCGGATGCGTGTGTTTGAGTGGCATGCTTGGTTCAGGTCCGGCCGTACAGACATTGAAGATGATGCTCACACTGGAAGGCCCATTAGCTGCACAACACCAGACATTGTTGCCAAACTTCAACAGTTGGTTCGTGAGGATCGACATCGAACCATTCAAGACCTTGCGGATGAAGAGTGTATTGGTTATGGGACATGTCAACGAATGTTGACTGATGAATTGGGCATGCATTATGTCGCCGCAAAATTAGTGCCAAGGATCTTGACTGCTGATCAGAAGGCACAGCGTGTTGAAGTGTGCATGTACCTTTGTCAGACCGCATCTGATGATCCAACCTTCTTGTCACCAGTTGTAACCAGTGACAAGAGCTGGATTTATAGTTATGACCCAGAGACAAAGCAACAATCATCCCAGTGGAAGAGCCTGTGCTCCCCAAGACCCAAAACAGCGAGACAGGTGAAGAGCAAATTGAAGAGCATGATCATCATTTTCTTTGATACCAAGGGAACTGGGCACAAAGGATTTGTCCCATCCAACCAAACAGTGAATTCTGCATACTACTGTGACATTTTGTGACGGCTCCATGAAAATGTGCAGCAACAACGGCCCAAACTTTGGCGTCAAGGGAATGCCTGCTGCTTCACGACAATGCACCCTGTCACACGTCCTTGCTCACCAGGACCTTTTTGGCAAAAAACAACATAGCGGTTGTACCCCACCCATCATACTCACCAGATTTGGCACCTTGCGACTTCGCACTATTCCCAAAACTGAAACTCAAGTTGAAAGGCCATCGGTTTGACACTCTAGAAAGGATTCAAGAAGCATCACTGACGGTGATAAACACCCTCAAAGAACAGGACTTCCAGAAAATGATTAACCAGTGGCAGAAGCGCTGAGATAGGTGAGTATGTGCACATGGGAACTACTTCAAGGGTGATGGTGACCATTAGTCCAAAGGTAAGGTTTTCAACAGATGGCAGCACCAGTCCCGAAAATTTTGGATAGCACCTTGCATATGGCAACTCCTCCTCTCTCTCTCCATAGTGTCTCTACCTACATGTGCTGAAAGCTTATATGCACCTATATTTATCTTTTCCATATCTGCAACTATAAGGTGTTCAGACAGGCATAGTACATCTACACTACTGGCCATTAAAATTGCTACACCACAAAGATGACGTGCTACAGACGTGAAATTTAAGTGACAGGAAGAAAATGCTGTGATATGCAAATGATTAGCTTTTCAGAGCATTCACACAAGGTTGGCGCCAGTAGCGACACCTACTATGTGCTGACATGAGGAAAGTTTCCAAACGATTTCTCATACACAAACAGCAGTTGACCGGCGTTGCCTTGTGAAACATTGTTGTGATGCCTAGTGTAAGGAGGAGAAATGCTTACCATCACATTTCCGATTTTGATAAAGGTCGGATTGTAGCCTATCGCGATTGCAGTTTATCACATCGTGACATTGCTGCTCACGTTGGTTGAGATCCAATGACTGTTAGCAGAATATGGAATCGATGGGTTCAGGAGGGTAATACGGAACGCCATGCTGGATCCCAACGGCCTCATATCACTAGCAGTTGAGATGACAGGCATCTTATCTGCATGGTTGTAACAGATCATGTGGCCACGTCTCGATCCCTGAGTCAACAGATAGGGACATTTGCAAGACAACAACCATCTGCACAAACAGTTCGACGATGTTTGCAGCAGGGTGGACTACCGGCTTGGAGACCATTGCTGCGGTTACCCTTGATGCTGCATCACAGACAGGAGAGCCTGCGATGGTGTACTCAACGACGAACCTGGGTGCACGAATGGCAAAATGTCATTTTTTCGGATGAATCCAGATTCTGTTTACAGCATCATGATGGTCACATCCGTGTTTGGTGACATCATGGTGAATGCACATTGGAAGCGTGTATTCATCATCACCATGCTGGCGTATCCTCCAGCATGATGGTATGGGATGCCATTGGTTACACGTCTCGGTCACCCCTTGTTCGCATTGACGCCACTTTGAACTGTGGACGTTACATTTCAGATGTGTTACGACCCGTGGAACTACCCTTCATTCGATCCCTGCAAAACCCTACATTTCAGCACGATAATGTACGACTGCATTTTGCAAGCCTTTATGGGCCTTTCTGGATACAGAAAATGTTCGACTGCTGCCCTGGCCAGCACATTCTCCAGATCTCTCACCAATTGAAAACGTCTGGTCAATGGTGGGAGCAACTGCCTCGTCACAATACGCCAGTCACTACTCTTGACGAACTGTGGTATCGGGCTGAAGCTGCATGCGCAGCTGTACCTGTACACGCCATCCAAGCTCTGTTTGACTCAATGCCCAGGCGTATCAAGGCCGTTATTATAGTCAGAGGTGGTTGTTCTGGGTACTGATTTCTCAATATCTATGGACCCAAATTGTGTGAAAATGTAATCACGCGTCAGTTCTAATATAATATATTTGTCCAATGAATACCCGTTTATCATCTGCATTTCTTCTTGGTGTAGCAATTTTAATGGCCAGTAGTGTATTCCAACCCCTGTTTCTAAATCTTCTAAACAAACAAGATGATCATCTACTTCGTTTTTTTTTTTAATCCCCTGATATCCTGATACAATATACCAACATTATTTTTCACTGTATTTTTATTAGAATCTTATGCTATTTTAATATTTCTACTACCTGCCTGCCTGAGGTCTCATCAAACTTAATTTTATTCAGTGTTGAATCATTGGACACTGATCTGTGCCTAACAAAGAGATACTCCTATGAGTTTCAGTGCCCCTCACCCCTTAAAGATTTTGGTATCATCATGGCCAATTTACCCTTTTCCCTTTCCTACTGACATACCATGTCTTGTGATGTCCTACCTACCATTACCCAATACCATCAACAGGACTCAAACCTATGCTTGACAAAGTAGCCTCCCAAAGCAGCTGATCTAGCTCCATATTGACCCTCCTGACAGAGCTGTTCTATTGGGGCCGATCATACCACATGAAAGAAACTAAGCCACCATTTGTATGATTTGTTGCAGACGCTATTTTTACCATGTCACATTCAATATTGTAGCCCTGATCCCTATCAATACTGTTTCCTGCTTCACCCACTATCACAATTGCTTCTGTCACTTGGTTAAGATTAGTTTACTTTGGTTATGAGATGTTTCGTAGATCATTTTCATGATTATGTTATCGATATGGCGTGGAACAAGTCAGATTACAAGATATATATACACACATGAATAGTGCTAATATTAATATTACTGAAATTTTTAGTTCTACACATGCAACTACATTTAAAGGTACAAATTATTATTATTATTATTTTTATTTTATTATTATTATTTTTTACTAGTTCTGAAACAGAAACTCGTCCATGGAATAGAAGGACATGCACTGGCCTTGAAACAACTTGTGACCTGCAAGATCTGGCCCATACCTCTTCCATGGCTACTACCTAACAGCCGAACTTCCCTCCTGCTTTCTACTTTTTTGAAGCTGTTGGTTTGCTGTGAAAGTCTGTAGAGCACTGACTATACTTTCATCTACCTGAGCCTCTTCCTTAGTGAGGCAAATCTCTTGGTTGTGCCAGTGATGAAACTGTCAGATACTGTTTTATGTGCCCCCTGTTCCTTGCTAACCCCCTTAACCTCATCAGTTCCTACCTAGCACTATCCAGTTCCACCTCAAGGCCTTTAATCTTCCCTTCCTGTTCAGCTATTTTCATATCTCTTGTACATCCTCTGCAATAATATGAAAGAGACCCATTTACTTACCCAATTCCCATGCCATAACATTCCCCCTCCCTCCAATGTAAAGGCTGTTAGTGGCACCAGAGTTACTGTCCCATCCCTAACTAAGGAGACAGGAACTCAAACTGAGGGTAGCAAAGCAAAAGACGGAATGTTTAACTCAGTTTTCAAATGTTGTTTACAAAGGAAAATCCAGGAGAACTGCCTCAATTTAATCCTATTATCATTGAAAAGATGAATGAAATAAGTATTTGTGTCAGTGGTGAGAAAAAGCTGAAATCATTAAAATTAAACAAAGGTCCAGGCCCCAATGGAATCTCTGTCAGATCCTGTACTGAATTTGTGGCTGAGTTAGCCCCCTCTTCTAAGTATAACCTATTGTAGATTCTTTGCACAAAAAGCCATGCCCAGTTCTTGGAAAAAGGCACCTGTAGTAGAAGTGATCCACAAAACTATTGTCCAATATCCTTGACATTGATTTGTTGTACAATCTCAGAACATATTCTGAGCTCAAACGTAATGAGGTATCAACAGAATGACCTCCTCCATACCAATCAGCATATATTTTGAAAACATCGATCATGTGTCACCCAACTCGCACTTTTCTCACATACTGACATACTGGAAACTTTGGATCATGGCAGCCAGCTAGATGCAGTATTTATTGATTTCCGAAAAGCATTTGACTCAATACCACACGTATCCTTGTTGTCAAAAGTATGATGAAATTGAGGTATCAAGTGATGTTTGTGACAGGATTGAGGTCTTCTTGATAGGAGGAAGCAGCATGTTACCTTTGATGGAGAGTCATTGTCAGATGTAGAAGTAATTTCAGGTGTGCCCAGGGAAGTGTGTTGGGACCTTTTCTTCTATATTAATGACCTTGCAGACAATATTAATAGTAAAATCAGGCTTTTTGCATGCGATGCAGTAATCTATACTGAAGAAAGAAGGTTCATAAATATTTAGTCAGATCTTGATCATGTTTCAGTGTGGTGCAGAGATTGGCAACCTGCTCTAAATGTTCGGATACGTAAAATTTTGTACTTCACAAAACGAAAAAAATTTGGTATCTTATGACTATTATATCAATGAGTCACTGTTGGATTCAGCCAACTCATACAAACACCTGGTGGAATACTTCATAGGGATATGAAATGGAGTGATCAAATAGGTTCAGTCATGGGTAAAACAAGTGGTGGACTTAGGTTTATAGGTAGAATACTGGGGAAGTGCAATCAGTCCACAAAGGAGATTACTTACACATTACTCATGCAACCAGTTCTAGAATATTGCTCAAGCGTGTGGGACCCGTATGAGATAGGACTAACAGGGGTTATTGAACATATGCAGAGAAGGGCAGCACAAATGGTCACAGGTTTGTTCAGTCCATGGGAGAGTATCACAGAGGTACTGAATGAACTGAACTGGAAGACTCTTGAAGACAGACAGACATAAACTATTCTGAGAAACTCTATTAACAAAGTTTCAAGAACCGGCATTAAATGATTCCTCTTGGAATATACAACCTCCTATGTATTGCTCACACAGGGATTGTGAGAATAAGATTAGAATAATTACTACACTCGCAGGGGCATTCAAACAATCATCCTTCCTGCACTCCATATGTGAATGGAACAGGAAGAAACCCCAATAACTGTTACAATGGGACACACCCTCTGCCATGCACTTCGCAATGGTTTTCAGAGTATAAATATAGAAGTACAGGGTGACAATTACTGAATTACATGAAAAAAAAAAAAATTTACAGCATGCACACACTCTATTCAACAAGTAAACGCCACTACAGGTATTTGGATATAGGTTACGACATGTTCGGTAAGCCTGTCATCATTGGTGGTGATGTGGCACAGACGAATAGCGAAATTCTGAATGACCCATTGACATGTCGGAACATAGACGCTGTCGATGACCACCTGAATAGCTGTTTTTATTTCATCAGTTGTTTTGGGCTTATTGCTGTATGCCTTGTCTTTAATGTAGTCCCACAAAAAGGAGTCGCATGTGTTGAGGAGTTGCATGTGTTGAATCTAGAGAATATGGCGGCCAATCGAGGACCATGCCAGTGGCCTCTGGGTACCCCAGAGCCAGAATGCGGTCCCGAAAGTGCTCCTCCAGGACATCAAGCACTCTCAAGCTCTGTCTTGTATGAACCACATCTTGTCAAAATCTGGGTCACTGGATTGAGGGGATGAAATTATCCTTCAAAACCATCTCGTACCATTCGGTAGTCACTGTGCCATCAAGGAATATTGCACTGATTATTCCATGACTGGACGTTGCACACCACATACTCACCTGTTGAGGTTGAACAGACTTCTTCGTCGTGAAATGCAGAGTCTCAGGCCCCCAAATGTGCCAATTTTGCTTATTGATGAACTGATCCAAATGAAAGTGGCTTTGTCACTAAACCAAACCATGCAATTCCCATCATGCCCTGCAGCCAACTGTGCAATTTGAACATCCTAAAGCAAACAATGCAGCATGTTCAAATGATCGTGGAGGAAGCCATATGCAGTTGCCCCCTACGTCGAAAGCTGTTACTTTGACATTTGCTGCCTTTTCCTATAACTACAAGTACGAAGCAATTCACCCGAGCACAGACACTATATTCGCTCCTCTGATAACCACACTGTTAACATATCATGTATGTTAACAGTGTGGATATCAGAGGAGTGCATCTGGTGTCTGTGCTCGCTTGAATTGAATATATCGTATATGTTCACATAATAAATATATATGTATCTACAATCCAGTTGTACTTATTTATGAAATACAGAAGAATAAATAACACTCAAGACCAAAATTAGTTCATGAACATTTTTAACAAATTTGCCAACCAGAAACCCCTCAACTACAATACATAATTATGATGGTAACATAGGTGGGCTGGACATATAGTTAGGTGAATGACCAGTAGATGGACCATAGTTGTTCTTTGCTTGATTACAAGAGACAACTAAAATGGTGACCTAAGGGAGGGTGGACAGATGAATTAGAAAACAAGCAGGCGTAACATAAAGCTTATAGCTAAAAGCCATAACACTTGAAAAAGTGGGGAGGATGCATTTGGTCTATTTTTAAAGAATGTATTTAACTAGAAAGATAACACACTTACAATATTAACAAATACTAACTGCTACATAAAATAATTGTACAAAAAGTTAAATTTAAATAAGCATAAATATGAACAGAAATGCTAAAGAATTGATGTTATTATTACCCCTCAACTAAATAAATGATTTTTTACTAGCAGTCTCTTTATTTTAGAAAACTCATTATTCATTCTCTTTCATTTTCTTCTGATAACATTGACAAAGAGAGAGAGCCATTTTTATTATTATTTTTATTTTGGAAAAAGAATGAGCACCTTTCGCAACAGTCATTAATACTCCACAATGGCTGAATGTATATTCAGATAATTCTATGCCATAGACTTGTGTTTTATTAAAGACAGTTCTGTTAATTCTTGTATATGAGACTGTTTCAGTTTAAAAATCCTAATTAGTATCAGAAACAGAGAAGAAATGTCATGGTAAACTTGAAGCGTTTCATTTTTATCAGAGGTAGTAGATATGAACTTAGGGTGTGTGTGTGTGTGTGTGTGTGTGTGTGTGTGTGTGTGTGCGTGCGTGCGAGCGCGTAAATCCCCCCCCCCCCCCCCCCCCACACACACACACACACACACACACACACACACACACACACACACACCTACCTGTAACATCATTCTTGCCTTGAATCTTTGTTAAGTATAAAGTGTCACTCTGAATCTAGTAACTGCATAAGTCAGCATCCTCTCCTGTCCTCTGGGGTAGCATGGTTCAAATCACTGTGTCAGGGCCAGGCCATCCAGATTTAGGATTTCCATGGTTATCCTAAATCACTTAAGCAAGATATTAGGATGACTTACTTTGGCTGTGACATTTGGTCAGATTTTGTTCTTGGGGTTCTATGGATTCTATTTCTCTTATCAAATTTTGTTCTCAGATAGTCTAATTTTATATCATAATCAGTGAAAGACTGAAATATAGATGAATGTAGAAACTGAGGCTGAAAAACAGCCACCATAAGTATACAAAGAACGATAAATAAAAATAATGTCAAACAATATACAAATATGTGATCCATTATGGCCTTCCAAAATGACAGGGAAGACCCTTGTCAGACATCTATTTGAATTATGGATTTTATTCGGGCACAAAAAGTGTCTGTCAATCCATAAAAAAAAAAAAAAAAAAAAAACCACCTAGGTGATACTAAGTGATGAATGTGAAATGGTTATGATAAACATAAAAAAGGTATTTCTAAATTTTAATACTGTGCAGTTCATTTTTACAGATAATACTGCAAGACACATTTTTTTTTCCAAAGATAATTTGTTTATCATGAGAAAGCCATGGACATTGTGAAAGCTAAGATGATACTGAATGATCTTCTTATGTATGCAAGTCTGCTGAATTCCAGCAACATAATTTCTGTTTATTTGTGGCTTGTTCAGGACTGGTAAATTGCTTTTAAGTAAATCTTGCATAATAGTTACTCATGTGTTACATGATGATCTGAGAAATTTCACAGTTATCATGTACTACAGACTTGAGAAGGTACACATATACAGAGATTATTTCACTTAGCTTTAGATATAAAATCACAAATTCATTTACAGTGTTCTTCTCATAGTGTGTGCTTGAAATGGTAATCAGTATCAACATAACCAGGTGGGAGCACCAGCTCTGTGTAGTGCTGCGTGTGGCGAAATCCTTGGGGTGGGACACTGCCGCGGACCACCGTGATGGGTTGTATTGCTGGATATGGTGGATCCAGAGGCCCAGCAAAATCCTCCAGGTATAGGTCAGTGCTGTTCGACAAACAAACTGTTGTCAGTATGGGTTAAGTTTCTATATATCAATATATCAGTGATCCTGAACAATTTGCATGAAGGTGGTGTGAGTAGTTCCTTAACACATATCACATTATGGTGAATACAAAAACACAAAAAAATATTATCTGTTATGCACAGATATCAAATTGTTAACTACTGTGATTATTTATTACAGCTGAGACAGGGTTCAAGGTACTAGATGGGCAGGTAACAATACATCTATAGTTAAGAGCAGTAAAAAAAAACTTTAAAAAAAACTTTGGGGTATCATGTCAAGCAGTGTCACACATTAGTTTGGATAGGGAAGACGGCACAAGACAAAAGAAGTAAGGGGGTTACAGCATTTGAGACAGAGGGGGGAGAAAGCAGACGAGAAGATGTGAAAGGAGAGGGGTGGAAAATGAGTGAGTGTGTGTGTGTGGGTTAGCAGAGTCTTGAATAGTTTCCAGCACCAGGTTGGATCTCTCCATCTAGCCATGTTTTCTCACCACCTTCTGTGTTCCTTCTGGTTCTCACCTCTTTAAGTGCCCGTATCGTCCTAGTCATGATGTCCCTGTCCTACCCTGCAGGTTCCTCTTTCACTATTTTCCTTGCCCTTACATTCTTCATCCTATTCCTTCTTGTTGCTCATTTCCTACTTCTGAGGAACTTCATTTCAGATGCACAGGTCAGTATTGGGATGTAGTAACTTCTATATATTACTTTCTTGCTTTTTGGTAAGACGTCTTTGTTCCAAACCAGGATCCTGACACTTTGCAGGAATGCTTCTCCCTGTCTGCCATGTTCACTGATCTCTTTTTCATTTCTTCCATTTTCCTCTATCCCAAGTACTTGACACTCTGTTTCTTATTTGATTTTTCACCTCTGATTCTTATTCTGCTAGTTGGTCTATCTTTCTTTTTAGTTGTAACCAGGATCTCACATTTATTTACATTAAATTTCATTTCATACTGTCTCATAGTTTCTTGCCAAGCATCCAGCTGTTCCTGAATCTCCTCCTCCCTGTTTTCCTAGGTCATCAAGTCATCTGTGAATGCCATTGCATTCATCTTGTCTCCTCCAGTTTTTTCTGCCACCTTAATCATTATCTCATCCAAGACCATAATGAAGAGGAGATGTGACAATGCAGTCCCATGTTTCATACCATCTGTTTGCTGGAACCAATCTACCCTTTCATTTCCCACTTTCATACAACTCAGACTTCCACAGTAAATCTCCTCCACTCTGTTTGTTGTCTCTCTTTCCACTCCCTTCTTTTCTAGTGCTTCCCAGACCTTTCTTCTACAGATGCTATCAAATGCCTTCTCTATATTGAAAAAGGCTGTCAAAAAATCTCCAATTTATGGTGGTGCTCCTGGAGCTGCCTCACTGCAAATATTGGGTCAAACGTTGATCTCCCAGGTCTGAAGCAATGCCATTCTTCTCTCAATTTGTCCTTGACCCTTGTTCGGATTCTACTTTCCAGGATCTTCTCATATACTTTGGCAGAGTGTGGTATCAGTGTGACTCCCCTGTAGTTTCTACAACCCTTTCTACTCCCTTCCTGGAGTATAGAGGCAATTACTGCCCTCTTCCAGTCTGCAGGAATCTTCTTCTCATTCCATACCACCATTATCACATGATACAGCCACTGAGCCATGCGTGGTTTGTGTTTGTGCCATATCTCATTTGACATCCTGTTTTTACTGTACTACCACCTCGTTATGTTAATTTCAATTACTAGTGTCACTGAGTTACTGCCTTGCCCTGCCCGTGAGCAACAGCAGTGGCACTTATCGATATGAGCCCTGGCATATTGTCTTTGCTGACTGCTATTACTTCCCGGTTGTTGTATGTTGTGAGTTAGTTCGGATCTGCCACTCGTTTGGAACGGGCTAGCAGTGGAATTCAGACCTGGCAGTGTTTGAGTTGGCATGCGGCACAAGCTCAGTCGGGGCACAGCAGCAGTGAGGTCCGGACCACCATGACTCGCCCGACGCTTGCCGACACACATGATTGGAGTGGGGACGGCTTTGGTTGGTCTGGTCGTCGGTTGGTCGTCTTGCTGGAGGATGTGTATTTGGCTGGCGATCTCTTATGGGTTGGCTGTGTGTGCCAACTTGTGATTCCTCCCTGTTTTGTACAGGCACTGCCGTTAGCATTGTCTAGTTCTTCATGGATGTCTTCGTCAAACTGTGTGTAGTTTGTGTGATTTTGACTGACAAGTTATTTTAAATGTTGTCAGCATACTGGCTCTGAGGAGTTGGTCAGTTAGTGTGGATCAGGCAGGAAATCTCTGTGTGGCGCAGTGGGCCAGGCAGTGTTGGAGTGTGTGGGAGCTGTTCCAATTGCTACGGGGTTCATGGATCACAAACCCAGGACATCAAAGTTGAGTGGGGATTTAATTACCGAAGCCAGACTGTTCACATTGTGCCGTTGGTTTTCATGATTGGCTGTTAGGGGTATTACCATCAGCAACAGCGAGTGTTCGAGTAGGTGAATGTTTGGCCGTGATCTGGTGGAGTTTAACTGATTTTGGTTATTTGAAGTCCAAGAGCACTGGTGGAATTTTCTGTCTTGTGGCCGTTAGCGTTCCAGTTACCTGCCCTGGCCACTGACAAAAATTCAGGTAGTGTCCTTTCCTCACCATGTGGATGGCTACACCTTTTATGTTTTGGCTTTGGAGTTCCTTGTGCACTGGTCGGGTGGAAAGCAAGTCGTCTTGTCGGTGGGTCTGTTGACTGTCTCTTGGTTGGGTTGCCGGCAGATCGGATATAGTTGGGCTGACTACCTGTCTTTCCTAAGCGAACGTTAAGATTTCAAGTGCAGTCCGACCCCCAGAAACTTTGAGCACTGCTGGCTGTACTGCCTTTTCTTATTGGTGTGTTATTGTGTATTTTAATGGCTTATAGCCGATGGATTGAATTTGTATGCTTTTAGTTGGATTTTAAATAATGGACCTTCAGTTCCTTACTTGTCAAGTCTTGCATTGTTTGGGCCTTCAGCCTAATTTAAAGTATTTCTTTTTGATAAAGCTTTGGGCCTTCTGCCTTTTGAAAATTTATTGCAGTTGTGTTTTTCAATAATGGGCCTTCAGCTGCTTTAAAATTTAAATTCCTTACATGTTAAATCTTAGATTGTTTGGACCATCAACCTGTGTAAAATATTGTTTAAAGATAAAGCTTTGGACCTTCTGCATACTAAAAATTATTTTAGTTTAACCTTCCCATTTCTATCCATTTTTGTCCTGTCTCAAAACGTCTCCACTTACTTTTAACTATTCCATATAGAACTTTCTGATTTCCTCTGCTGTCTTGCTCCTTCATCTTTTTCTCTTTCTTCTTTTTCTTATCTCCTCTCCTGCTAATTCATTCCATTCTCAGAACTGCAGTCTGCAGGCCTTGTTCTTCCTTCCCACTGCCTATTTGACTCTTTCATTCCATAAAGGTGTCTTTTTCTACCATTTTCTGCCACTTGTCCTTCAGCATACAGTGACTACAGCTTCTAACACAGCACTTTTAAATTGTCTTCATTCCTCTTCTACTAGTTTTGGTTCTTCATATTGTAGTGATTTGAGATTCCGTAGCTCACTTCCTGCGCAAGGGGTCCCGGGTTCAATTCCCGGCGGGGCCAGGGATTTTTTCCTGCCACAAGATGACTGGGTGTTGTTGTGTCATCATCATCATCATCATCATCATCAATATCATCATCAATCATCCCCATTACGGTCAGAGAAAGGCAATCGCAAACCACCTCCGCTAGGACCTTGCCTAGTACGGTGGTGCGGGTCTCATGCATCGTCCCCTATGTTCCTCAGAATATGAGACATCACCATCATCAGTGATTCGAGAATTTCTGTGTAAATTCTACCGTCTCAAACACAAGATATATCTAGAATGAGTGTGGGATGGTAGAATCATACCTACTGTGCATCACATGTTTTTGTGTGCAGGTTTAATTAGTAGTAATGAGGAAAACGTTGTTTGACCTGGATCCAGGGCCGGGGCTCAGGTCATGGAAATACATTAGGAGGCCATTTTCCATATAAGTATGTTAACTTTATACACAAAATATCCACAAAGGAATGGTTGTTGCTTGAAGAACCAAGCTCAGCTACTATTAACCCACAATTCCGAGATTAACATATTTATAGATTCGGGAAGTGAGGTATCACTAATCTCAAATGCATTCATTAACTTGATGCAGAATAAACAGACTTACCATTATTGCCAGTGACTGGAGTATACATAATCGGGATAACGGGAACAAAAAGTAAACTTGTAAAATAAGAAAAATCAAGTGAACTGCAGTATTGGAAATATGTTATTTTGTCAAATGCTATCAATAGCAGAGAATATTAATAGAGATGTACTGTTTGGTTTAAATTGGTTGTTAGAGTTTAAAGTCATCTTAAACTTTGACAAACATCTTCTTTGTTTTGGTAAAGGGGACAGTAGATGATGGACACCTTTTGTGACAAATAGTCACTTTGAGGAACAAACAACTGAGTGTCAGTGTCTGTGAGTAACAGCTACAGCTCAATTATCACCAAAAATCAATAATTTTGATCAAGGAACACATCGAGCTAATATACAAGACAGAGTTAATGAATCCTTAATATTAACAGATCAACAAAGGCAAGATTTATATAAAATTTTAAAGGAGTATGAAGTAGTGTTTTCCAACTGTCCAGGTAACATCAGCGACTATATTTGTAAGTTCAAAATCAAAGACGACACTCCATTCTTTTGCAAACGGTATCCAATACCGGTGAGTTTGAAGGAAGCAGTTTGGGATGAGATTAACAAAATTATTTATAATAATATTATAGAATGAAGTTCCTTGTAATAAATGATACCCTGGTCGTGGTGAAGGAAACTACAGGTGGGGTACAATTAGTTTTAGACGCTCGAACATTGAACCGACATATAGAGACGGAGAGAGACCAACTGATTAATATTGACAAATTGTTGTCCAAATTTGAAAAGGCAAGACTCTTTAGCATGATGGATTTGACTGTGGGATATAGGCGGATAAAATTACATCCAGAATCCAAAAAGTATACAGCCATTGCTGCCGAACTTTTCCAAGGAGAATGGGATCAGAGTAATGTACGACACAGAACCCTAGCTTCTGCTAGGTGTAGCCTAAATAAGCATGAACTAAATTACACTGCTACTGAAAAAGAACTATTGGCGATTGTGTGGAGTATTCAAAAGTTTCAAACACTAGTATGGGGGTCACAAATCCATATTTGTACTGATCATCAAGCTTTATCCTTTCTGATGAGTAGTCGATTACTACACAGTAGGTTGATGTGCTGGATGCAAGATGCAATACGTAAAAGGTTCCAAAAATATAGTACCTGATGCATTATCGAGGCTACCCATAGGAATGGAAGACTTGAAAGGTATGGAAGGGCCCAGCGTTATTTTTGCCATTAATTTTATGTCAGCAGAATATCCGAATACCAGGTTCAAAGAATAACAGAGAATATCCATCATGATCTTTATTTCACAGAAATATTTTCTATGTGTATCCAGCGCTTGTTACCTCCGAATCAATTGGGAAAATTGTAGATCATAACTTGTTTTGGAGGGACAGTGTAACATCACAGCATTGGCGTTTATGTATTCCAAAGGCAATGGAAGACGAATTTGTACGGTATGTTCACACAAGGCATGGACACTTCAGAATCAAAAAATGCATATGAAAAAATTTTATTATTTCAAGAAACTAGGGCATAAAATATCATTGTTGATTAGAAGTTGTGGAACTTGCCAGAAAGTAAAAGAGAGTAATACTCAAGTGAAATGCAGAATGTATCCAATTTTCCCTAAGTCATTACCCGACCTTACAGCCACAGATTTCTTTGGACCAGTTCCACAAGGAAAGGGAGAGTATCACATATTTTGGTTATCATAGATTGCTGGTCAAAATACGTTAAACTATATTCTATTAAAACAGCAAATACGCAAATGGTTATACACTGTTTACAACAATACTTTCTAGAGGTAGGTAAACCAAAACGATTTCTTACAGATAATGGACCACAATATGTGAGCAACGAATTTAGAGAATTCCTAGCGTGGGAAAGTATTCGACAAGTGCTAGTATCCAATTATAACCTGTGATCATATCTGTGTGAATGGGTACTGAAGGCAATTAGGAAATTATGTCATACACACTGCCATGAAAAACATACTTCGAGGGCAATGAAAATTAAGGACTTTGAACTTTCCTAAATGAACTACCCCATTTATCGACTGGGTTGACATCTTTAGATGTTATAGGCAAACATTTTGTAGGAGAACCTTCAATTAAGTGATTTTTTGACCTGAACAACCTAGTGTCAATTACGAAGTAAATCAGAAAGTACTTTCAAAGAATTTAAATGAAAAGGCGCAACAAAGAGTAAGTAAGTATAATGAAAAGGCCATGGAACCTCAGTACCAAGTCGATGACCTGGTTCTTATAAAACACCTTCCCAACTCGACGCTGAGGAAAGGGAGCATACCGGGTACAAACTGTGGTCCATCCTAAGATGTTATTTTTAGTAGATCCCACAACTGGATTACAGAAGGGGAAATACAATGTAAAGAATGTAAAACTGTATATCCCCCATGGACGTTAACATTCTGAGTTAATGGGCAGAGTAACGACCATCGGATCCCGAGTTGTTTTCAGTGTTTTTTCCAAATACTTTCCAGCATCCAATTCCTTTAAAATCTAAAACCATCCTATAATCTTATTCTTAAAAAAAAATGAATGTGGCCGTTAAAAAGAGAACAACTTAAGAGAATCACAAAAAAGTGATGTCTAGCCGAAATAAATTGAATAGAGCATCATACAGTGTGTCCCAAAAAGAATAACCCAATTGTAAATCAATTATTTATTGGGAATAAGGGCTTAAGACCAACAAATTGCATAATAAATTACTCAGAAAAGACAGAATCATAAATGTTCAATATGTCCTCTGTTGGCTGCATGGAGGACATCTAGCCGATAGCCGATTTCATCGCAAACTGAGCATAAGATGTCTCTGTCACTGAAGCTACAGCAGCTGATATTCTGGTTTTTAGTTCATCAGTGTCATGAGGTAAGGGAGGAACTTATACACATTGTTTAACATATACCCACAGGAAGAAATCACATGGTGTTAAGTCAGGGGACCTAGGAGGCCAAGATTGTAAAGCCTGGTCCTGTATGCCTTATCCAACATTGAGCCATGTTGCCATTGAGGAAACTGCGCATGTTGTTGTGCCAGTGCGGTGGTGCTCCATCTTGCTGATAGATGAAATTGTCAGAGTCAGGTTGTGGGAATAACCAGTTCCGTAGCATTGCAAGATTTGATTGTCCTGTTATGGTTTCTTCCTCCAAAAAGTAGGGTCCATAATCCTTGCTTTGCGAAACAGCACAAAATACCACTCCCTTTTGGCGAATCACGTTCATGTTCAATTGTTTCATGAGAATTTTCAAGCCTCCATATATGCACATTACAACGGTGAACCTCACTGCTAATATGGAAAGTTGGCTCATCACTGAATATCAATCATCACATAAAAGTGTCATGTTCCATGTCCTCTAGAATAGCATTGTTGAAGTCCATTCACTCTTCACTTTGTCGGTATGTCGAAGAGCTTGTACCAGTTGTAATCGGTATGGTTTGAGAATTAAACGATGCCATAACACATGTCGCACTGCCACGCCCGGTGTCGCAAGTTCTTGGCTAGCATGATGCGTAGACTTGCGGGGCCTCCACTCAAATGCTCGTCGGATTTGTTCCACTGTTTATTCAGGAATGCATGGCCTCCATATCACTGAACATGTGAAAAGGGTTTATTGAAATAATCATTACAATTTACCTGGCACTTCCTCATAGATGATGGTTGCTCAACTAATTCGAAACAGTGTGCAGCAAAATTGAAGCAATAAGCAGGAGAATACATTATTACTTTCCCTCCATCACAACAAATACGTCTCAGTTAATTTAAGGTCCTATCTTGTATACTCTACAAGAGACCTTACAGAGTGTGTGCAGAGAATAACTTTGTTCTCGTACTCCCCATTTTTTGTGCCCTTCCTGAGTGGCATGGGAAGTGCTGTAGTCACAAGGCAGTGGAATCTCCAATGGAATGGGAAGAACCAATCAGAGACCGCAGTCAGGGAGGACGCAAGGCCACAGGAAGGAACAAACAAGAAGTGTCATAGTGTCCTAGGTTATCACACGAGATGGACAAGTGAATAACAAATAAATTACAAAGAGTGACCAAGCTAGACACCAAGACTATGCAGTAACATAGTAGAAACAATCTGGGGTCAGGTGTGGTAGCAACTATACAGTGCAGCTGTAATTATCTTGGCTGCAGCGAGAGCTGTAGGCCAAAGCATTCATGGGAGGAACTACAGGTGATTCTATCTCGGCTGTTGCAGTGCTTCATAAGTACTGCCACTGCCTATTGGCCATCTTGTTCAATTTACTCTGGTGGGCATTCAATGCAACAGCATGGGCTTGGTTTTCAGAGTGTTTTGCTACTTCTAAACCATAAAAGTTTAAATTGCCTCAGGTGTAAGTAATAAGCAAGCAGTCATTCCGACCTTGTTATGAATGCTGTGGCACGCAAATGTGAACCCTTGCTGCTGTAATCAATCTTGGGCTGTATTATTCCTCCAGGTCCACTGACAGTGCTGATTGGTGGACTGCTGGGAGTAGCCACATTGTGGATGCGGATCAAATTTTGTTGCTTTCTTTTGAAGTATGCCACAGCATATGAGAGTGCAGATGTCAGCACAAACAGGGCAATCAGTGTAATGCCTAACCTGTGTTGAAAATCACTTTATTATTCACAAAACAGTAAAAGAATGTCATTTGTATTTTTGTGTGTTATATTTTAATTGAGATTACCAGAAGTACCAGGTTTCCCAAAGTTCTTCATGCCTTCTGTTGTACACACAGCACCGATAAGTGTTATTACAGCAGTATGGGATATCTGTTGAGCACCTGTTTGGAAAAAAAATAGTGAAATGATCATTTATCAGTATCAATATATTTCAGTCAATTGTGTGTAAATGTTACAAAGGTTTTCTATCTTGGTAATTAAATTAATATAACATTAAGAGTTCTGATAGCCATAAGTTTATTTTGTATAGCTCATAGCACTCAGCTACAGCAAGTGTACATCAAAACAAATCACAAATACTCAATCGTCTGTACCAACACACTATGTGGTAACAGTGATGCAAATCATCAGAGTCCATTTTTTGCTTTTATTTTAGATAAAATGGAGTTTCTGTCCCAGCACTTACTTTGTTGATATAACAACTTTAGCCACAAGTTCAATAGCCCTGCAGTCATAAACTGTTTGTGCCATCAACAGATGAACCTGAAACATTAAGAAATCTGAAACACAGAAGTCATAAATAGATAAAAATTTGGTAACTATTGTTACTGACAGTAATTACTTAGTGTAGCAGCTGGTTCTATATTAACCAATCCTAGATTCTTCCCACAAACCAGTAAGTCCTCTGACATGCAGGGATCCAAGGAATATGATGAGACTGCTAGGAAAAATCAAAAGGTAAGAGACTGCAGATGAGTTTATTAAGGAACACAGAAATGAGAGAATATTACGGAGCCTGACGTAAGGACAATATTACGGAGCCTGACGAAAGCTTCGTGGAGGCAAATATTCAAAGATCCCATCTCTTTCAAAACAATTGGTATGCACAACATTTGAGAATAGAAAATTATGTTATATTGTTGATACAGATCAGAATGTATTTGTATGTGCTCATTTGCTTCCTTAGTTATTTTGGCCTTGTTATGAATTTAAATATGTACCCTTCCTGCTGTAATCAGTCTTGGTCTTTATCATACTGCCACAGCCACTGACAGTGCTGATTAGTGGCTGCTGGGAATAGCCACATTATGGATGCATATAAAGTTCTGTTCTGTGTCTGATCATCTGTTAATTACCAGCCCTTCTGCATCAATTCAAACAGCATTCTATCAATCTCTTATGCTTCACCAGCAGAATATAATACTTTGAGATGACAGCACTATCTCACAGGGACAAATGTTACAAATTTTCAGCACAAGGTGACATTTAACTTTTTCAGTCATAAAGTTATATTTTCATGAGGAAAGTACTGATAGTTTTTCAAAATACTCTGTGTACATTTGATATCAGTATGTTTGCTTCTAAAAGTACTATGTCATGTATGGATATTCATGATATGCTCTACACATTATTTAAGTAATGACAAATGTAATGTTGTAGCTTAAACCATTTTAACCCTTATCCGTGAAGATGGTCCATGACTGAAACTGATCAATATTAGGGTTTAAAATAAAAGCAGCTGATGGTCAGAAAAATAATCTATCCATGGTTCACAATAACAGAGTGCTAGGACACACTAGTTATTGTCAGGGGGCTGTGCAAACATTCGAAGTGACTTTTGTAAAATTTCTTATTTATGATCACAGCAGAACCTATGATAGGACACTTCTTCATCTATACTAATAATAAAAGTATAAAACCATTGTGTCTGTCTGTTTGAACATGCTAACTCCAAAACTGCCAGACAAATTTTCATCGGGTTTTCACAGGTAACTGAGTATAGCTTGGGGCAATGTACAGGCTTTATTTAATAAAAACTGGATTCTGGAAAAAAATGTGATTTGAAGTTTTATCTAAAACCATCTTATCTGTCCAGCTGAACACACTGATCTCCAAAACTACTAGATAAATTTTCCTGGGGTTTTCACAGTTAACTTGGGTGTAACTTGGGGCAACATGGTTTTATTTCATCAAAATCATATCATGGAAAAAACCATAACTTAGTTTTATCCATACTAATATTATAAATGTTAAAGTAATTCTCTTATGTTTTCATGACTAAACCAATGAAGCAATTTTGATGAACTTTGTTCGCTCCTGCCCACGCCCTTATGTACGCACTACTTGGCAGTGACACTGTGACTGCCACGCCATTGTGCGTTGGAACAACTTCGAAGGGGAGACGGCAGGGCACTTGTCACATGCTATGCTTACCTTAACAGAAACACACATGAGGTCAGCTAATGTTATTGTACTTATAGTAGCTTATTTACTCGCAATTACTCATCATAACAAAACTACCGATACACAAGTGCAGCTGGAGGTAACAGCTAGTTTGGAGTAAGTAATCAAATTTGTGAGTGGACTGCAAAATTCTAGGCAGGCAGCATACAGCAGTGTCTGAATGGAGAGTCTACAGACACAAAAGTAATATCTGGTCTGCCACACAGAAATTTGATAAGGTTATCTATTCATGTTATACAGCAATGACTTAACAGATAATTGCATTCTATGGCTTTTCACAGAAATGGTTACCTACAGTTTATATCTAATAACAACTTGATTAATACCCACTTAAGGTCCTGACAAACAGATCTTAGTGTAAAGAAATGTCAAATTGTACACTTTATATGTCTGTATGTAAGGTGTCACACTTTATATTTCTGTATGTAAGGCATCACAACCAGTCAGTCCTATAATACAAGTACCTAGGAGTGACAATGTTTAAAGATACAGTATGTCCTCTTTTGATTGGATGGATAAATCTACTCACCGAGCAGCAGGAGGAAAACACAGATATGAAAGGTATTACACATACAAGCTTTCAGAGCCAGTGGCAACTTCTTCTGGCAGAATGATTGAATGGGAAGGAAGAAGGGTGAAGGAAAAGGATCAATGATCTTTAGGAAAAGGGGTAGAGGTCAGACAAGTCTCCCAGAACCCCAAGTCAGGAGAGATTTACCAGACAGGATGAGAAGGAAAGACTGATCGTTGGGGACTGCACTGGACAAGATTTTTGTTAGCGTATTCTATTACAATTTTCTTTTTGTGTTTTATTACTTAGTTTGTTTTCTTTATATATTTTCTAGTCAGCGTTTTGAAATAATCTCATCCGGTGCAGTCTCCAACAATCAGTCTTCCCTTCTCATCCGGTCTGATAAGTCTCACCTGACCTGTGGTTCTGGGTGACTTTTCCAAACCCTGTCCCATTACCTAAACCTCACCAGCCATTTTTCTTCATCCTTCTTCCTTCCCCTTCAACCCTTCTGCCAGGAGGAGGAGCCACTGGCTCTAAAAACTTCCATATTTTTTATCTATCCAATTACATTATAGTATGTCTCCTTTGTTTGACTCTGTAAAATTGAGACAGAGGTGAAGAAAATTGCAGTTTTCTATTCATTGTTAGGGTAGTGAAAAGCTATAGTTTTTCAACAAAAAGAGATCTATAATACTATGTAAGACAAGTCCTCGTTTAACATTGTTATCAAAAGTCTTGAAAAGTACGTCACTGATTTACTTCAAATTTTTACGTGATACTCTAATAATGGGAAGAAGTCAGTCATCAAAATATAATGTGTAAAACTTAAATAATAACTCAGCAGAACACTCAGAAGCACAGAATTACTCAGGGTGATTACTGTTGCGCAAAAGCAACTTTGACACAGTCTCACGTACAAATGCCATGAGATATGTTACCTCATTCCCTCAGAAAGATTTCAGTAGCACAGACTTTTTCCCATCAGAGTCCTTACTACTTCGCAAAAATTTCCGAGTTTTAACAAAAGTGAATCAGCTAAAATTTGAAGCACCTCTATTACACATCTGCTCTCATACACTGCAAATTACTACAAAGTGCATGGCAGAATGAACTTTCTGCTCAATCATATATAACGGTTTTTTCACATTCTATTAATCTGTGAGAGTTATTAGCTGACTTCTACTTTTGTAATTTCTGCAGAATGTTCATAGTTTCTGTTGCAAAAATTGAGTCTTGAAATTTTGTAAGTGGGTTTTATCAAGCTGTATGATGCTTTTCTTTGAACTTCTGCCAGATAAGATTTTTCAGAATTTCTGTTTCACAGAATCACCAGTCAAACAAACTTGTGGAAATTCTCATTTCTTTGTCTATGACTGATGTCCCCTGTTTGTCTGACATGGTATGAATCATACACAGTTAATGAGTATCCCTCTAAATGCAGTACACATTTGTGTAATAAATCAATGAAGCCAACAACGCTTCACAATTGCTAAATGTGTATGGGACTGGAAGACTGATTAGGAATTGAAGTCACTTATTTTCTTTGTCACATTTGGTTTTAGCAGAAAACCTGTACACTATAATTTAAAAAATATGTAGCCTATGTCCGCTTGCATGTTTATTAGTGTATCATGTAAAAAGTTGAAATAAATTGGTCAAGAATGCTTTGAGATTTTTTCTGACAACATTCCTTCATTATATATTGAATGTATTATATTTAAATAACATATATATTTAAAAAAATTTGCTGTGAGTTTTGCTAGTATTTGTACTCGTTGCCTGAACTCCAACCAGACTGTGAAATTTTGCCAGTCTTGCACCACTATTTATAGCCCAGTTTATAACTGGCTATGAACAGCAGCATGAGGCCAACAGAATACAAAGAAATTAACATTGTAATGATGTTGAAATTGTTTTCTACAAATAAATAAGGGTTGTAATGAAGAAAGACTATCAGTTCGTAGATGTCAAGTGAGGAGAGTAAGACATCCAAGTAAAATTCATTTTTAATCCTATAGAAGCTTTCAGTTCAATACTACACTCTTGTCTGCTGAAGAAAATAAATTTATATGGAATGTTTTACTGGACCTGTGACTGAACTGAGTATTATTTGATATGTTAGTTCAGAATATTACTCCACATAGTGTTCTCAATAGGCACAGAAAGAATTGTAGTGTTGCTCCAGTGTAGCCTTAAGCAGGCACTGCTGGCAAGGATAAATGATGAGTAGGAACATAACATTAGCTGTAAATATAAGTCAGAAATAGAGTGAATATGAGTCTAATGTCATGGGCTAAATATTTTGCAAATCAAGGCTTCAATGTTATACCACCTTTCTTCCATCCCACTGTTTGTCTGCAAGTATGATGAGCCTGAGAAATGAGGCCCTGTGGTCCCTTCATATTATGTCAGCTTGTTTTCCCTTACTGAAGTGTGCAGGAGTGTAAGGCAAATCGTGACTTAGTGTGAAAGCTGAGTACATGGTCTTGCTGTTGTAAAATAGATAAGTGAAATATCAATTGTAGGAATCAGATAGCATTTAATGAAGATGTGTTTTGTGAGATTGTGGAGAGTGCAATACAAGGATTAAGTGATGCAGTATATACAACTGCAAATGAGTGAGGAGTGATGTCTGGAATAAGTTCTATGCTATGGTTCACACTTCAGACAAAAAACATACAATTTCTGTGCAGTGCAAACAAATTGGTTATGTTCTTGTTTTTTCCACATCCACCAGGAGAAAACATATGAGCTGCATCAAATGAAAACTGGGCACAGAGTAGAGTAACATTACTGTTATGTCCCTGCAACCAAAAAGCGCATTATTTCCACATTCTTTTGGTCATGGCAACTTGCATTTATGGACTGACAGCGAGTTGTACAACTTACAATTCCTTTTTGTAACTTTTTCAAAGACAGTTGTAAATTTATTTTAATAATTAATCAACATTTAGAGAAAGCACTTCACCATGTATCATGTTTTCTAGAACATTCATCACAGATTTGGTAACACCTCAAAAGTCTGTGTATGCTAACGTAACTGTTACACATTCCTAAATATGTATAGTGGAACCTTAGATAGCAAGCATAATAAGTTCCAGAATCTTATTCACAGTGTGAAACACATGTTAATCGAAACAATTTATCCCATATAATTGAATTTAAAATATTATAATGCTTCCCATGCAGAAAAAGTACTAAAATTTTTATCTTATTCAGGCCTTTTATTCAAAGGAAATTATACATACAGTATTATATACTTTATTAGTCACAATACATAAATAATTCTTTTTTACTAGGAAGCTGTCTATAGTTAATTGTTTTGGCCAACACTTAACACTTGGCGAAATTACGATACAGCATTATTGTCAAATTTGTAGCACGCATAGCCACTGCTTTATCGGGGTGATGATTTTCAGTGTAATGCAACTGATTCCCATGCTTTCAGCATTTCTCTTATTGGCCCAGAAGATTGCTGCTTTGCTGTTACTGCCTCTTCCTCCTCTCCACAACTTTGTGCTGTGAAATACACTGCAACTCCATAAGTTCTTCGGAGGTCATTTCTTGGCTGTGATCTTCCACCAGCTCATCAATATCATTGTTATCCACTTCTAGTCCCAAGCTCTTGACCAAATGCACAATCTCATTGACTACAAGCCCCACAGGGACTGACTCAAATGCCACATTCGACAATGCACTCTGTCCAAAGCTTCTTCCAAGCAGAACCGAGAGTTCTCTAGGTAACCCCTTCCCATTCCTTTTCGATCATGCACACAACAATCTTAAAGTGATATTTCCAAAACTCCCTGAGAGTGAGATTGGTAATTTCAGTCAACTCACTGCAATGCTCAAAAAGTGCTTTAGTGTAGAGCTTCCTAAAATTAGAAATAATTTGGATCCATAGGCTGGCATAATGGTGTGGTTTTGAAAGGTGGAAATTGGATCTTAATGAACTCAAATTCTTCAAGGAAGTGGTCGTGTAGGCCTGGAGGATGGGCAGGAGCATTGTCCATAACAAGTAACACATGGAATGGCAGATCCATCTCAAGCAAATAGTTTTTTCATCAAAGGACCAAACACTTCATTGATCCAATCACAAAAAATCCCATGTCACCCAAGCCTTGTTGTTGGACCTCCACATCACATTTAATCTGCTCTTCAGCACTTAACACTTCTTGAAGGTTCATGGAATTTCTGAATGATAAACAAGTAGTGGTTTAATTTGCAAATTGCTGCCTTCATAGGCACAGAGTAGCAGTGTGAGATGGTCTTTCATTGACTTGTGACCAGGCAATGCATTCTCATTTGTTGTTATAAAGGTACGCATTGACTTCTTTCTCCACAGTAGACCCGTCTTGTCACAAAACCATCATGGAGTTCTCTACTGCCTTTGTGTTGGAGCTGGCTGCTTCGCCATGCTTCACAACATACTGGATGCCAGTTCTTTCCTTAAACTTCTTGAACCACCCATGGCTTCCCTCAAACAATTCTTTGGCTGCTGCTGATCCTGGGGCCTTCCTAACAAGGTCCATAAAAATCATTCTTGGCTTCTCACAAATGATGTTCTCATTAATAGTGTCACCTTCCAATTGCTTTTCATTTATCCATATAAGGGGCAACCTTTCAACATTGCACAGAATATGAAACCATTGTTTAGATACTCTTGTCACTCCTTTGAAGCATCTATTTCCTTAATCATCATTGAGGATGTAGACTGATTGTATGTTCGTGCTAAATCAGCAACGCTCATGCCATGTTCACATTTTTCAATGATTTTACATTTTGTTTCCAAGGTAATTTTCTTTCTTATAAGGTCATCTTCTTGTAGCTCTATCTTTGGGGACATTTCTATGAAGGTTATTAAAATTTGCACACAAAAAAACTCTGTATAAACACAAGTTTAGAAAAATGTATGACCACAAGCTATACTAAGATGGTAACAGAAAGAGTGCTAAACTTAGACTGCAGTACATACTAAAGGCATTATTCACATACTGCTGCTGACAATGAAACATATTCATATTGATGAACGTTTCCACCATCATGTGTGAATGGCTGGTGATGCCACACTAAATCGTCACTCATTATGCGAAACATCGCTCTTTAAGTGCACTCTCCTTTATACATGGGTCAGATCAACTTTTGCCCAACAACAAACTCAAGTGATGAGTTTCCATTTACATGGATAGCGGCAGAGACTCACAAGACAAGTCTCCGAGCATGTGGACAGAGATGATGTTATAGGATTTGCTCATATGTTTAAAGTGAGTATACAAAGCTAATATCTGATCTCCAGTTGTAACCTCATGATTTTTTATTGGGGGGGATTGTGTGTGACAAACTGGCTATCTGTGCAGTTTTCTTTGGATACTGGTCAAATGAAAAAATTTCAACTTGAAGCGGAAAAAAATTTAAGTAGTTCCATAATGACACATGAGAATAAGATAGCTCTAATGTTAGAGTAATTAAAATATAGCTGGAACATACCAATTAGTCACATACAGGGTGTTTCAAAAATGACCGGTATATTTGAAACGGCAATAAAAACTAAACGAACAGCGATAGAAATACACCGTTTGTTGCAATATGCTTGGGACAACAGTACATTTTCAGGCAGACAAACTTTCGAAATTACAGTAGTTACAATTTTCAACAACAGATGGCGCTGCGGTCTGGGAAACTCTATAGTACGATATTTTCCACATATCCACCATGCGTAGCAATAATATGGCGTAGTCTCTGAATGAAATTACCCGAAACCTTTGACAACGTGTCTGGCGGAATGGCTTCACATGCAGATGAGATGTACTGCTTCAGCTGTTCAATTGTTTCTGGATTCTGGCGGTACACCTGGTCTTTCAAGTGTCCCCACAGAAAGAAGTCACAGGGGTTCACGTCTGGCGAATAGGGAGGCCAATCCACGCCGCCTCCTGTATGTTTCGGATAGCCCAAAGCAATCACATGATCATCGAAATATTCATTCAGGAAATTAAAGATGTCGGCCGTGCGATGTGGCCGGGCACCATCTTGCATAAACCAAGAGGTGTTCGCAGTGCCGTCTAAGGCAGTTTGTACCACCACAAATTCACGAAGAATGTCCAGATAGCGTGATGCAGTAATCGTTTCGGATCTGAAAAATGGGCCAATGATTCCTTTGGAAGAAATGGCGGCCCAGACCAGTACTTTTTGAGGATGCAGGGACGATGGGACTGCAACATGGGGCTTTTCGGTTCCCCATATGCGCCAGTTCTGTTTATTGACGAAGCCGTCCAGGTAAAAATAAGCTTCGTCAGTAAACCAAATGCTGCCCACATGCATATCGCCGTCATCAATCCTGTGCACTATATCGTTAGCGAATGTCTCTCGTGCAGCAATGGTAGCGGTGCAGAGGGGTTGCCGCGTTTGAATTTTGTATGGATAGAGGTGTAAACTCTGGCGCATGAGACGATACGTGGACGTTGGCGTCATTTGGACCGCAGCTGCAACACGGCGAACGGAAACCCGAGGCCGCTGTTGGATCACCTGCTGCACTAGCTGCGCGTTGCCCTCTGTGGTTGCCATACGCGGTCGCCCTACCTTTCCAGCACGTTCATCCGTCACGTTCCCAGTCCATTGAAATTTTTCAAACAGATCCTTTATTGTATCGCTTTTCGGTCCTTTGGTTACATTAAACCTCCGTTGAAAACTTCGTCTTGTTGCAACAACACTGTGTTCTAGGCGGTGGAATTCCAACACCAGAAAAATCCTCTGTTCTAATGAATAAACCAGGTTGTCTACAGCACACTTGCACGTTGTGAACAGCACACGCTTACAGCAGAAAGACGATGTACAGAATGGCGCACCCACAGACTGCGTTGTCTTCTATATCTTTCACATCACTTGCAGCGCCATCTGTTGTTGAAAATTGTAACTACTGTAATTTCGAAAGTTTGTCCACCTGAAAATGTACTGTTGTCCCAAGCATATTGCAACAAACGGTGTATTTCTATCGCTGCTCGTTTAGTTTTTATTGCCGTTTCAAATATACCGGTAATTTTTGAAACACCCTGTATATACCCAGGAGGAACAGTATAGGACTTTGTACACAGTGGATCATTGTTAATACAATTGTATCACAATTATTGAGTCTAAGGTGTTTCATGTTTGCTGTTAGCTTATTCTGAATATAATGTATTCTCTATGAAAGGAGTACTGTGGTATACAATTTTCATAGATTCACTACTTTTGCATTATAAGAAAGCTTTGAAAAATTAAAGATAAATCATTTTGATAGCTTTTAGACAATACAGAAGGCATGTAAAAACTGATGGTCTAACCTTTTTATGAGTTCTGATGTATGATAATGTGGACCTTTGATCAAAATTGCTGACTGGCAAACTCTTCAAAGTTGTCACACTATGCGCTTAGCTCAAGGGTTGTTGTTTCCTCATGTAGATCACTACAATGCATAAAAAAATAAATGTTAGCACAGATTGGTGGTCAGCCTGACAAAAACTTGCATTGAGTAATATGTCAGTGTTAGTGCAATGACAAACTTACCAGATCTGATATAGCTACTTCTCATCTTAGCATATGACTTCCCCAAGAGCTGCCAAAATTAGCACTGCCATCAGGATTCTCACACTTCTTTGTGTCTTTCTTCATATCCTTCTTTCTACCTACTATCATACATGCAGCATGAATACGTGAGATTGCAGCAAGTATTGGGGAGCGGTGACCACCTATTTGAAAGAACAGAACACATGGTCAGTCTGACATTAAATATAGTATAGGAAGATTGAGAAGACCAGCCTTGCTAACAGAGTTTCAATCAAGATCATAATTTGCAGCACTGTCCCCAGAACTGATAGTGGCCCACTGGTTCTGAAGTGAGTGAAAAGACTTAACAAAAGACTTTGAGGGTTCTACAATACGTAATCAAAAGTATCTGGACACCCCCAAAAACATATGTTTTTCATATTACGTGCAATGTGCTGCCACCTACTGACAGTTACTCCATATCAGCGACCTCAGCAGTCATTAGATATCATGACAGAGCAGGATGGGGTGCTCCGTGGAACTCACAGACTTCGAACGTGGTCAGGTGATTGAGTATCACTTGTGTCATACATCTGTGCACGAGATTTCCACACCCATAAACATCCCTAGGTCCACTGTTTCCAATTTGGTAGTGAAATGGAAACAAGAAGGGAAACGTACAGCACAAAAGCATACAGGCCGACCTCATCTGTTAACTGACAGAGACCGCTGACAGTTGAAGAGGGTCGTAATGTGTAATAGGCAGACATCTATCCAGACTATCACACAGGAATTCCAAACTGCATCAGGATCCACTGCAAGTACTATGACAGTTAGGTGGGAGGTGAGAAAACTTTGATTTCATGGTCGAGTGGCTGCTCATAAGCCACACATCACGCCGGTAATGCCAAACTACGCCTTACTTGGTGTAAGGAACATAAACATTGGATGATTTAAAGTGGAAAAACGTTGTGTGGAGTGACGAATCATGGTGCACAATGTGGCGATCTAATGGCAGGGTGTGGGTATGGCGAATGCCTAGCGAACGTCATCTGCCAGCGTGTGTAGTGCCAACAGTAAAATTTGGAGATGGTGGTGTTATGGTGTGGTCGTATTTTTCATGGAGGGGGCTTCCACCCCCTTGTTGTTTTGCATGGCGCTATCACAGCAGAGGCCTAAATTGATATTTTAAGTACCTTCTTGCTTCCAACTGTTCAAGAATGATTTGGGGATGGTGACTGCATCTTTGAACATGATCAAGCAACTGTTCATAATGCACAGCCTGTGGCAGAGTGGTTACATGACAATATCATCCCCGTAATGGACTGGCCTGCACAGAGTCCTGACCTGAATCCTATAGAATGCCTTTGGGATGATTTGGAATGCCGACATCGTGCCAGGCCTCACCTCCCAACATCGATACCTCTCCTCAGTGCAGCACTCCATGAAGAGTGGGCTGCTATTCCCAAGGAACCTTCCAGCACCTGACTGAACATATTCCTGCGAGAGTGGAAGCTGTCATCACGGCTAAGGGTGGGCTAACACCATATTGAATTCCAGCATTACCGGTGGAGCGTGCCACGAACTTGTAAGTCATTTTCAGCTAGGTGTATGGATACTTTTGATCACATAGTGTATGTCTAGCTAAGCTATGACTTCCCGGACTTGTACCAAGGGACTGAGAACTGTAGAGTCCTCCTATATGGGACAAGTGTGCACTATATATCTGATGCCGCTGCCCTGGTGTGTGTGTCAGTCAGTCCAGATAACGACAGCTGTAGGGGGCCCAGAAATGTCAGTATAAGGAACAAATAAATGTCCCCTACAGGTGAGAGTATTTAAAATCCTAATGATTAACTGCTGAAACATTCATTATAGAGTGTCAGAGCTTGAACTGCACCTAAAAAAGCAGTGAGCTCACATAATACCAGCTGCAAAAAGCTGATTAAAATCCAAAATTGAAAGCAGTAAGATTTTTGGAGAAACCGTAAGTGTGTATTGAAAGGAGAGGCTAATGGTAAATGGAGGTGGTGTATTTGTCACAGTAAATAAGATACTCATATCTGCCAAGGTATACACCAAGGTATACAATGAAGGTATATCCGAGATTTACTGTGCAAGACTCATTATCAAGGGAGGATGTAAACCAGATCCTTCTATCAATCACCGGACTCATATCTAGATGTGATAAAATTTTATAGAGAAAACCTGAGTTCACTACTGGAGAGGGCTTAATCATCCAACAATCAACTGGCAAATTATAATTTTGTAAGTGGTGGGCATGACAAGATGTCCTGTGAAACATGAAATTCTCTGAGAACTACCCAGAACAGATTATTTGGAAGCACACTCATGGTGGGAATATATTGGATCTAACAGCAACAAATAGACCTGGCCTCTCGGGGGTATCCAGATAGACACTTATGTCATTAACCATGAACCAATAGTAACAACAATAATTACAGATTTTATTTTCAGCAAACTATATAAAGAGGAAGCAGTGTCAATAAAGAGCTTGAAATATTTAGTTCTAGAATGAAGCACATAGAAGAACTGTGGATCAGGTTTGGAAGAATAGTTGACCATGCACTTTAGTGTCACACCTCAATAATGAACCCAAACTGTTTAGTTCAAGAGAGGAGGATGTAGATGAACTGAGGGACAGGTTTGGAAGAATAATTGACCATGCACTTTATACATGTGTACAGAATAGAACGGTTAATGATTAGAGATATAATTATTGTACAGAAATATCTCAAGAAAAAGAGCATTGGGGTAGAGATAAGAAAATGCTGAATGAAATGCGTTTATCTGCCAAGAGGGAAATGTGACTGCTGTAGCAGAAAATTATCAAAGGATCTCTCACAAAACCCCCAAGAAATTATGATCATATGTGTTGTATATGTGGTACATTGTCAGGGCAAGTCACTCATGGACAAGACAGTGATTGAAAGTGAGGGTAGCAAAGCAAAAGCAGAAATGCTGAAATTGGTTTTCTAATGTTCCTTTACAAATGAAAATCCACAGTTATTGCCCCAATTTAATTCTTGCACCACTGCAAATATGAGTGATGTAGATATTACTGTCAGAGGTGTTGAGAAAAAAATGAAAGTGGTAAAATTAACAAAGTTCAAGGACCCAATGGAATATGTATCAGATCCGGTACTGAATTTGTGGATAGTTAGCCCCTCTTTTATCCATAGTCTACTGTAGATCACTAAAAAAAAAACGAGGCTCAATGGTTTGATAAAAGTACAGATCACACCCGTAGGGTAACAGGAGTGTCTCACAAAACTGCTGTCCACTATCCTTAACAGCCATTTGTTATAGAATCTTAGAACATATTCAGAACTCAAATGTAATGATACACTATGTGATCAAAAGTATCCGGACACCTGGCACCCTCCATCGGTAATGCTGGAATTTAATATGGTGTTGACCCACCCTTAGCCTTGATGACAGCTTCCACTCACGCAGGCATACGTTCAGCCAGGTGCTGGAAGGTTTCTTGGGGAATGGCAGCCCATTCTTCATGGAGTACTGCACTGAGGAGAGGTATCAATGTTGGTCAGTGACGTCTGGCATGAAGTCGACATTCCAAAACATCACAAAGGTGTTCTACAAGATTCAGGGATGTTATTGTTGTGTAACCACTCCACCGCAGGCCAGGAATTATGAACAGGAGCTCGACTGTGTTGAAAGATGCAATTGTCATCCCTGAGTTGCTCTTCAACAGTGGTCCCTGAGTTGCTCTTCAACAGTTGGAAGCAAGGAGGTGCTTAAAACATCAATGTAGGCCTGTGCTGTTCTAGTGCCATGCAAAACAACTAGGCGTGCAAGCCCCCACCATGAAAAACATGACCACACCATAACACCACCGTCTCTGAATTTTACTGTTGGCACTACACTCGCTGGCAGATGATGTTCACTGGGCATTCGCCATACCCACATCCTGCCAATGGATCGCCACATTATGTACCATGATTCGTCACTCCACCCAATGTTTTTTCACTGTTCAATCATCCAACGTTTACACTCCTTACACCAAGTGAAGTGTCGTTTGGCATTTACTAGCATGATGTGTGGCTTATGAGCAGCCGCTTGACCATGAAATCCAAGTTTTCTCACCTCCCTCCTAACTGTCATAGAACTTGCAGTGGACACTGATGCAGTTTGGAATTCCTCTATGATAGTCTGTATAGATGTCTGTCTATTACACCTCATGACCCTCTTCAACTGTTGGGGGTTTCTGTCAGTCAACAGACGAGGTTAGCCTGTATGCTTTTGTGCTTTAATGTGTCCCTTCATATTTCCACTTCACTATCACATTGGGAACAGTGGACCTAGGAATGTTCAGAAGTGTGGAAAGCTAATGGGAAGTGTCACTGTAATTTCATACTAAAGAAATTCATCAAGAGAAGTTAAACATTAAGACAGTACTTTTTTATGATGTGAGGCTGATAATGTAATTAGAATTTTCACTACCAGCTCAGGCCCTATCTCAGCTTTTTTATTTGGAGGTTCTGAGATGATTGCAGAACAGTAAAGGTCTAAAAAGACTGAACTTGTGGCAGGATGAGACTGGTTTTTCAAACAGTTCACACAGCCATCACAATGTCCCAGTTGTTGGTCAAAAACAGTATGGCTCCCTTTTCACATGTAACTTAGTTGCCTGACCCAGCTTTGTAAAATTTCTTCTTGTTTCAGTGCACGAAGAGAGGCATGAAAGGACACCAATTTGATGTTGAGAAGCAGCCAAGGAAAAAAAAAAGACAGAGAAATTGGCTGTCACCCCTGCAGATAAGTATTAGAATAAATGTATTTAGTATAATAGAGAGTATTCTGAAAGTGGTAAAGTTATTTTGTAAACAAAATTGAAATATATAGCTTTAACCTTTTTTAACTCATTATATATCAATGAGTACAAAGCAGATTGGGACTATTGAAGATTTCTGGGTACCGTGTAGCAGCATTCTTTACCTTTCACTTTTGTTTCCACTGACATTTCTTTCAATATCCATTTGACTACTTTTAAGGCAAGGCAAGAAAATCTTTAATGTATTCATGGCTGGAATGTAGAAAATGCTGAAATTCATAAAACATAATGGACACTGTTTGGTAATCAGTAATGAAACAACTAATATGACTTTAGACTGCACAATCACATCAAAAACCCAAATTTCTGATCTATTCCATTTATTTATTCAGATGAAATACAAAAAAGAACAAATGCTGCAGCAAATAATAAAGAGTGCTATCGAAATTTAGAATAAATATTAGATGATACGTTAAAACTACATTTAAAATCAATTATCTTTTGTTATGTAGAAGCTACGACTGAACAAAAAAATTAAAGTTACAGTCAAGTTTAGGAAAATATTGTGACATGAAATGATAATTCTACATAGATATCTAGTATTGTAGTTCCATAAAAAGCAAAGTGAAGGTTTTGCACATGTTTTTTCTCTCTCTTAACTAACTGTGCAACTCATCTACATCTTTACTCAGCTGAGGGTTCTAAATGACATTTCAGCAGTGCACACTGTTGGTCAAATTATCATATAATTTAAACCAAATCTAATCTAATCTAATCTTAACAAATCGTCTTAACAATGTTGTTTCTGAAAGGAGGTCACTTTTTCATCACAGCTCTGTTTCTCAATAAAAAATAACAACTTCTACTTCTAGATTTTTCCTGTGACATAAATCTCAGCCATTGCCTTCACAGCTTTGCTGAAAATACCTATGCTTATATTTTCAGTAACACTGAGATGATTTAAAATTGCTTGCAATGGTGTCTCATTGTTGTCTATAAATCACGATTCAAGTGACATAACTAGAGAGTATAGGTAGGTAATAAAAAGCTTTACTCAGTATAATCAAGTGGAGTGGCTATAGGAATGTTCAAATGATGAGTTTGTCATGCAAAAATTCTGAGCATCTGAATGATGAGCGTCAAAAAATTATATGTATTTTTTATTCCATGGAAATCATAAAATTTGTCTTTTGATTTGACTCTGTGTTTGCAAAAAATCTCTAAAAGTTCCTATTTCTACATGGTGGTGTGTAGACTGAGAGACACACTCCACACACTTATTTATTTGCATCTGCCTCCAAACATGAGGAATATCTTGATATGATTTTGACACAAAAATGAATGTTGCAATACATAACTGGAAAGTTTGTGTATAACTTTCTGGCTTCACCTCATGAACTACAGAAATGACTTACAGTTTCCTTGATCATTATAAAATGTTTAGAAAACAGTAACATAGACTTGCATTTTTCAGATCTTTTAGACAAGGGTTGCAAGTTTTATCTTTCTAAGAGTGCTGTCCTTAAATTACCTGATCACTCATTTTATCATTTCAACTGTACTTGTATTTTCTGGTACATTATCGACATCATTGACCATTAAGTGACTGATGGGAAGCACAATGAACAGGCACAGTTTCTGGAGATTTATCGTGATACTTTCTTGAATACCAAGAATTTTACCGGCCATTGTAAAGCAGCCATTGAACACTAAGCCAGTAAGCCTAGTCTTCTGTAATCTTACCTTTTCTGTGAATTGCAGAACAGTACCTTCTTTACTCCCTGCATCAAATTTATGGAGCTTGACAATAGCTATAAGTTATTCTTTCATTGTACAGGTAATATCAGCATCTTATTTAATATATCCTATTCCAAGAGATTGCTGTAGTATATCGACAGGTTGTAACAATGGAAAATTGTACTGAAATGCAGGAGGATCTGCAATGAATTGACGCATGATGCAGGGAATGGCAATTGAATCTCAATGTAGACAAGTGTAATGTGCTGCGAATACATAGAAAGAAAGATCCTTTATTATTTAGCTACAATATAGCAGGTCAGCAACTGGAAGCAGTTAATTCCATAAATTATCTGGGAGTAGGCATTAGGAGTGATTTAAAATGGAATGACTGTATAAAATTAATCTTTGGTAAAGCAGATACCAGACTGAGATTCATTGGAAGAATCCTAAGGAAATGCAATCCAAAAACAAAGGAAATAGGTTACAGTACACTTGTTCGCCCACTGCTTGAATACTGCTCACCGGTGTGTGATCCGTACCAGATGGGATTGATAGAAGAGATAGAGAAGATCCAATGGAGAGCAGTGCACTTCATTACAGGATCATTTAGTAATCACAAAAGTGTTATGGAGATGATAGATAAATTCCAGTGGAAGACTCTGCAAGAGAGACGCTCAGTAGCTCGGTATGGGCTTTTGTTGAAGTTTCGAGAACATAATTTGACCAAGGAGTCAAGCAGTATATTGCTCCCTCCTACGTATATCTCGTGAAGAGACCGTGAGGGTAAAATCGGAGAGATTAGAGCCCACACAGAGGCATACCAACAATCTTTCTTTCCACGAACAATACGAGACTGGAATAGAAGGGAGAACTGATAGATGTACTCAAAGTACCCTCCGCCACACACCATCAGGTGGCTTGCAGAGTATAGATGTAGATGTAGAGACATTTGCTCCTTGATACTAATTTCAGCTGCCTCTTCAGCCTACAACACAAATTCTTTATTTTCAGACTCAAAAATATTGATCATATTGTTCTGGACTCTTGTGATAGGTAAATTCGTATTTTCACGTGTGTGTTCATTAGGTGATCTTCAAGAAATTCGTTTCCTGTGTTGATGCAGAAATAAAGTAGGTCTTAAAATTTCTGTCTTCAGAGTATTATTGTTTTGAAAATTGAGTTCAGTTTGATTCTGTTTATCTCAGTTATATCATCCATGACTGAATTCACTTTTTCAATAACATTTCTTCTTTTTATCATCATAGAAACACAAAACAATTTGCCATCAGTTGCCAATTCTGAATAACAATGTATTTTTAAATTTTGACCTTGCAAAGTGTAAAAAAATTAGTTATTTTGAGTATTAACCATGAAGTCAGTGCCTCATTTGTTCATAAATACTAAATATTGGCTAGTAAAGTTAATGAAATGGAGTGGAAGTGCACTGAAAAATGAGACTTCCTGTTGTTTTTGCAGTTGACTGGGAGCTTATGCCTATCTCAGTGGTGAAAAACAGGTAGCTGTTTCATCGGCTGTGTATTGACTTGCCCTGTGCATTTGAATGAAGTATAGTGGTACCACAGCCACACATATTCTGTTTATTTTTGTTTTGTTGCTATGCTCAGCAGGTATGTGCCATACTACAATCCAAAGGTCCAAACTTCGATCCCCACACTATCTTAGAATTTTTATGTCTGGCAATGATTTATGAAGGTACATGACCCCCCCCCCCTCCCCCCCTCCCGAAACAGTCTAGGTAAGTCGGTTCTGAGGTTGGAGGAAGGCAAAGGCATATCACCTCCAAAAGGACCAAGGCTAGTAAAGCACTAATGTTCTCAAGTCAAGTTGCGCATAACATTACTTTGTTTATTAGCTCTATTAAAAAGTGACAACCAAAGGAATGAGGCTCAAGCCCTCACCAACTCCTTCCCCTTCCCCTTCTCCTTCCCTCCTTATGGGTGGGGTCAGTCCTTAGTTTTGAGCTACTGATGTCAACAGCCCATTTATTGACACTGATTATAATAGCTTACACTGAAATTTCACTGTTTGTCCATTGTCACTTCTGAATCATTCCCTGCACCTTTGGTTTATGTTGATCTTGAATTTGGAGTAGCTTTTTCTTCTTTTAGTACTTGTATACTTAAAAACTAACATCCGTGCCACTGTCATACTAAATGAGATAGGACTACTGCTTCATCTTCTGTCTCAGCCAGTGCAAGACAGCATTAATGACACAGACTTTTGAACAGCATATCACTACCCCAGCACTTAACGTTCAGTTTTGGAATTGGGCTACAACTTCTTGTTCAGAAGGTTCTTTAGTGTTAGAGAAAATAGCTGTGAAAAATTTTATTATAAAAAATATTATTATAAGAAACCAGTTTTGATGTCAACCAGGAAAAAACACTTTGGATGCAGTGAATAACTTTACCAAAAAGATATGCAAATCATTGGCTCAGAGGAGTAAAGTTGCAGGTATCTTCTATGATCTCACTAGAGCATTTGATTCCATGAACCATCTCTTGCTTATCTACACATTAGACAAATACAGGATTAAGAACAATGCTTTTAACTGGCTCACATGATATTTACACAACAGAAAACAAAGGGTAACTATCATCTCAGATGCAAGTAATTATGATTCTAAATGGAGTACAGTATCACAGGGCATATCTCGAAGCTCCATTTTGGGGCCAATCCTGTTCCTATTCTATGTAAATAACTTACCCATAAAAAAAAATTCTCCATCAGTTCAGTTTGCAGACGATACTTCTGTTTCAATTGAAGATGACAATGCAGAAAAAATTCTGAGCTCCATCATAAGCACACTGGACACCTTAGAAAACTGGTTCCAGTTAAATGAGTTGAAACTGAACATTGCAAAAACTTATACGGTGCATTTCAAAATCAAACATTCAAAACACGTGAAACCTAAAATACAACATAACAATCAACTTATGAAAGAAGTTGACACAGTCAAATTCCTGGGACTAAATGTGGACAAGAACTTAAGATGAAATACCCATATTGACTTCATATCAAGTGAACAATGTACTTTTGTATTTGCAATGCAAATACTAGCAAATTCCATTCACTTGAGTACACAAAAAGTTGCTTATCATAGTTATTTTGAATTTGTTGTTAGATATGGTATCATTTTCTGGGGAAATCCAAGTACGTTTCTCGAATGCTGAAACTGCAAAAGAAAATTGTCAGATACATGTGTACTGCACAGCAGAGTCTTGTCGCCCATTATTTCGGAAACTACAAATCCTATTTGTTCCCTACATATAAATTAATGAAATTGTAATCTTCCTACACAACAGACAAAAATTATTTGAGGAGAATCATTTCAACCACACATAAAATACAAGAATTAAAAATAAGGTTTGATACCCATGCACCAGTTGAAATTATATGCACGGACGCCAAAGTATTAGGGTACGACAATATATGACAAGTTAATGGGCAAAAACATATTTAACATGAAGCCAGAAATTTTAAACATATTCTGTTGGAGAAATTCTGTTATTCAATAGAAGAATCCATTGAGGATGAAATGATAATTTGAGCAAGGAGTAATTAAGGGGTAGATTTTATTGTATGTACATATAACAAAATTGTATTATTATTATTATTATTATGTTTGTTAACATCAGCTGTTCTGTGCTTATGGTGAAATTTTACGGCAATTTGATGTGTCTCCTGAACCTGAATCAAATGATTGAGATTATGTACATTATGAGACAAATAAGCCACAATTCACTAAAGTTGAGATCAGAAGTAGTCATGTGCTGGTATGCTACACAGACTGTTCCTTATTAATGTGAACAATCAAGTTTCTTTTTTTATCAGTCCTTATATTTTAATATGGATTTATACATGAATGATTTATCAGAATAAAGATATAGGAAACTAATTTCTTACAAATGTCATTCCTTAAAAAGGTTCTGCAGATATCTATAAATTCTGAATATATTCAGAAGTTTCTACAGAGCGCTGTTTTTTATTTGACTAAATTTGGACTCATATCAGGTTATTACCAATCTTCCTAGCAGCCGCAAATAACTCATTTTAGTTCTTATATTGGTCTTTTTTTAAATTCTTTTTCTCATGTAACCTCCTTCTCACTCATACCATCTTGGTGTATGTTTACATCCTGAAATTACCATTACTGTAATGAAAGTAAGAAGGTAATATTAAAAATGTCAGTACCAACCACTGAGAGTGGAATAATGGGAAATGAGATGGGAGATGCAAAAATTATAATCTCTTACCATTGATGATTGCAAATTTCTTAACCAGAATGATGAAAAGATAGGAAAGGGAAAAGGCTAAGTTATTCATAATGGCATATGCATAAGGGCCTGCCCCAGCAACTGAATGGTCTGAAGTCTTGACTGTCTCGTGGAACACTCATGTACAATTGCAAGTACTGGGAGGGAATTTACTTTGGTGAGAGCACTGGAATGAGAGCAAACAGCTTTGTGAAGACAACTGGGGTTTACAATAAAGTTATCATCTATCTTTAATCCTAGATATTTCATTACTACCAACTCTAACATCTAACTCTGATTTGACAACAGACCACACTGTTTTTGTTTTATTTTTATCTTGTACAATGAACTTATTGTTTGCCATTTGCTTGGCTGCCTTACCAACTTTTCTAAATATAGCTTTGTAATGAAGAACATACTCAGTAAAATACCTGTTTTCATATTTCAGTTCACTGTGGAGTTTCCTATTCCTGGCACTAGAATTTTTTGTACCCTGAGTTATCCATTTAAGTTAATTAGTCACTATGTTACATTGTATTTGAAGATAAATGCTTTGCTCAAGTGACTTTTTGTGACCTAAGCAAAGCCTCTGACTGTGTAGAACATACACTACTACTCGAAAAAATGGACTTTTATGGCGTTAAAGGTAACAGCCTTAAGCTATTAAGATCATATTTACAAAACTGTAAGCAAGCCGTCTTTGCTGGGAAAGAAATGTCCAGTATAGAACAAGTTAAGGTAGGTGTTCCGCAGGGATCCGTGCTGGGCCCTTTCCTTTTCCTAATAATGATAAATGACCTGCCATCATTTATTAAATCCAGAACAGTACTTTATGCTGATGATACAACGTTTCTGAACAGCAGTAATGATCTTAATAGCCTTAAAACATGTGTTACAGAGACAATTGAGCAAGCTTCACTCTGGTTTAAAGCAAATGGGTTCTTGCTTAATGAAAGCAAAACCCAGCAGATGGTATTTAGTTTAAAAGACAAGTTTCCATCAGATGATCCTAGTTGTGTTAAATTTTTGGGGGTGTATTTGGATGATAAACTTTCTTGGAATCCACATATTATGTACATTAGTTGTAAATTGTCTAGGGTAATCTATTTGTTAAGGCGATTAATGCACTGAGTACCTAAAAATTATGTTAGAGTATCTTACTACTCATTTTTCCAAAGCATCATATCCTATGGTATTTTATGGGAAACTCCACTTGTGTGCATGATATACTATTGCTGCAAAAGAAAGCTATTAGGATAATTACAGGCTCACCATACAAGGCTCATTGTAAACCTTTGCTTACTCAACAAAAAATCATGACAGTAATAAATCTATATATTTATTATGTTTTAATCTACACAAAAAAGAACTTACCTAAAGTAAAACGCAGGGGAAATATACATTGTTACAACACTAGGACAAACAGCTGTATCTATACATCCTACCACAGACTGTCAAAATCAGTTAACAGCTATGAACTTATGGGCCACAAATTATTTAACAAACTTCCACAAGCTATGCAAAATTTACCAGAGCAACAATACAAACAAACACTTTATGACTAGTTAGTTGTAAACCCACTCTACAATATATAGGATTTCATGACCTGTGATATTAAACTGTAATGTTATTAACAATTCTGTTCTTTTATAGCATGTACTGTATTGTATTATGTGTATGACTTTGTATATTGCTGTAATGGCTTCAGGACAATAAAATTATTATTATTAATAATGATAATATTATTATGTGGTTCTAAGTGGTGTGTCCTTATGTTGTGACAAATTTCAAATTTCTCAATCAACTCATTGACAGTTGACTAGCAGGTCACTATAGACATGTTCTTGCACTCCACCAACATGTTTCATGTACAAGGACTAACACAAAAGAAATGAAACAGAGGCCAGAGGCTGCAAATGCCTTCCAGTCTTCAAACATAAATATCCATGTTGTTCTTGCATATTGTCATCTTCCCACCTATTCTTACATTATATTATTTCTTTTCTTTATCTCTTGGAAAAACTCAATGGACCTCCCCTGTCTATCTCTTCCATTAACATGGTTACATGTGTCTTCTGAAGCCAGCATTTTCTTTTGTAAATTAAAATCCAACATTTTTTCTGTGCTATTGGTAATGACATTAGCGAATATCTTGTACATTACACATATGGTTAACTGATCTATAGTTTTCCTCAAGTAGAACATTTACACAATTGATACTGCTTTTGCATTACTTTTCATCTAGCTTTGATTGTTTCACATTATTCCTCTCAGCCCTCAAAATGGCTTCAGACATTTAAAACACAATATGTTTGGAGTGTTATTATTATCATTACTAATAGTTTGTATTGGTTCATATCTTGAACTGCACAAACATTTAAAGAAATCTTGGAATGATTGTGGATCACTTACCACCCCATTTGCCATCATAACTCAAAAAATGTGAGGTCAACTCAATACAAGTTCCACTTAGTTTCTTGGTGCTCTTATCAATAACAGCCCATTTCATCGTTAGTTCGGATTGGACCTTGGTGAGTCAATTTTTTTTCTTGAAGGATGAGATTCAAACCGAGATTTTGTTCTTAGCAAACTCTACTAACGTAAAGGATCCGTTATATTTAGCATTGCACCTGTAATGTCATGGGGTAGAATCATTCTCTAGTTTTGTCTTAATTTCTTTTAAAATCCTGCATTATCATCTTGTAGAGCAGTTTGCTGCTGTTTATCTATTTCTCCAACTCATTACAGAGGTCTTCTACCTCCTTGTCAGAATGTGAGCACATTTGTCAACAAACTTGGATGATTTCAGAGGTATACTTTTTGTTTACTTTTCAAACAAGTCTTTCTGTTGTTTAAAGATTCATTCAACATTAGTATAATTAGTTTTCCTGTATTCGGTAACTAAAGTTCTTTTCTGCTTTATTCCCTTGTAATAAATATGAAGTTTAATTCTGTTTAGTACGGGGTATTCATTTTGTATCAATACTTCTGATAACACTCCCACATTACCTTTGGTTTCTAAAATTTCACAGTTTACTGTACTGAAATAAAAAATAGTAGAAGCAGTTGTATTTGCAAGCTTCACGTTACTGTTTATGCAGCCAAGTATCATGTGGCAAGGTGTGTCCACAGAAGTTGGCTTGAGTTCTCTCAATCCACTACATTCTTTCACCTGGGTTGGAATACTGAAGTTGCAGGAATTTCCTTGTAGCAGTACAGTCTCCGAAAAATGTACCTATTACGCACAAGCTTGTTATGGTTAGAAAAGTTTGATGAGATATGTGAACGGTGCCAAACCTTGGCAGCAATCTTAGCCCAGAGCTGAGTGCTTCTGTATCTTATAGCATATAAGCAACGTGACCAGTTTGTGTAAAGATCAAGTGCCAGTAAAGACTTCTAGTCAATATTGTCTGCTAGCAGTCAAATAGTTGTTATACGACTCATAACGCATTAAAGTCTAGAGGGCTGCAAACAGTGACTCATACACTACAATGTCTGCTCTGTGGATAGTGGTCAGCCCACCCATATGAAGTGGTCCATAAAATAAGTTACTTTATAAATAATCCAGGATGGAATTTAACAATATATGAGAAGGAAAGTTGCTACTCACCATATTGTGGAGATGCTGAGATGCAGATAGGCAAAGATAGAGTGTTTTTGTTGTGTCTATCTGTGAATCAGCATCTCCACTATATGGTGAGCAGCAACTTCCTTCTCATAATATTGAAATGATTAATGGAAAATCTCATATAAAGATGTGAAACAAATACTAACAAAGAGATAGAGGGGCTGGCCAGTACTTACCTCAGCTCAGTACAGCCGATAGATACACAAAAAACAGAACTGAAAATTTACATTCCTAGCTTTCGGAACAAATGTTCCTTCATCAGGGAGGAGAGAGGGGAAAGAAAGGGAACCCACTTTCCCTTCTTCCCTTTCTTTCCCCTCTCTCCTCCCTGATGAAGGAACATTTGTTCCAAAAGCTAGGAATGTAAATTTTCGGTTCTGTTTTTTGTGTATCTATCGGCTGTACTGAGCTGAGGTAAGTACTGGCCAGCCCCTCTATCTCTTGGTTAGTATTTGTTTCTCATAATATTGTTACTTTATGGATACTAATAGTTGAACAGCATGAGTGTCTGGACTGGGCTTTGGTGTCTCTTCAAGTTTTGCAACTCTTTATCTACAAATCACGAGACATGTAACTGATCTTACGGAGGAAGCAAGTCAACCTTTGTTCAAATGTGAAAGTCAGTATACTAAATGTATAAATTAAATTAGCACTGAAATTATCATACTCCTTCAAAAGAACAGACAATTCTGCAAACAGCAAGCATTTATATTGATTTTCAGTAACAAAAGTTTTGTAGAATCATATCATCTGAAACTGGAGTTTGGTAATTTCGGAACTTCTAACATGATCTACAGATTACCAGAAACAAAGATGGCTTTGAATTATCATAGTAAAAATGAAAAATTAAAAGTAAAATGAATGTGTTGCAAGTATATGCATCGTTCTCTGGATTTTTCTAAAATCATTTCTGTAATACCAATATCATCACTACAGGATTTCATTGTAACACTCACATGACAAGCATAATTTTTCAGAAAGGTCAGATTCATTGAAAATACGTATACAAAAATGTATGCATGGTAGCAAAGCAATTCCTCACAAAACCTCTATATTTAAAGAAACTTCCTGTTAAAGCATAAATTGATAACTGTATAGTGATAAACCATGGAATTAATAACACAGGTGAGAACAACAGCTGCTCTCAACTGGACATGCAATGTAAAGAATAACCTTACCAATGAGGAGAGTTATAAACTGCAGAGGATATGACAATGTAGTGCATACCGTGAAGCCACTCAGCTGAATGATACAACACAGGAATGCCTCCTCATGTGTATCAGGTGAACTAATCAATGGAGAGGACCATTGATCACTGTGCCAGTATCCATGACAACATCAAAACATCCTGAAATCTTTAGTACTGTTAAGCCTTGCCATATGTACCTCACAGTGATGGGAAGAATATCTTCTGACAAATGGCAATTTGTCATTTATCCTCAATAGCTACTCAAGTTCCACAGATTAATAGAATTATTTGACAACCCAGCATACAAAGAATGCCAATTAACGATGAAATATTCTTTTTTGTAAGTAAATGTTGGAAATAAAGTACACCATTTGGTGCTTAGGAAGGAAAAAAAGATTTCTCAAAACTTTTGTGCTGTAAAGATAAAAGAAAGTTTTAGCCTCCTTAATATCTCATTCTCTTTTGTACCACTCACTTGAGTGACTAATACTTCTTGTCATACTTCAAATCACTTATCATATTACTCTGTCTTCCCCTGCCCCCACCATCACCACCACCTCCACCCCAACCTCCATCCCCACCCCAATCACCACCCACCTTGCCCTCGCCCCACACATGTCTATACTCACAACTTTTGAAGAAATGAAGATGACTGGGGGCTCCATAAAACAATTTTGAATCCTGGTGTACATAACACCAAACAACTTCAGGCACTCAGCAACTGCTGTTATAAAGTAAACTGTGTATCAGCTGCATTTTTATTTGTTTCAGGATTCAAGAAAAATAGCATGTGTTTCCTTCTCTTTGCTCGTTTCGTCGTTCCTGCATATGTACTAACATAAGTAACAATAATGAGTTTAAATGATTAAGACAGGTGTAATTAATAAAAATAATTAAGTACAGTGTAAAAAAGAATTACATGTTTTGTAGTCTGCATTTGACTGTCACACTTCTGTGTAGATCCCTAGCATTTCAACAGGAAAAGTAGTGATTGTTATAAACAGGAATTATACAGTAACACTCAAAATTCTAATTTCTGTTTGAAACCATCTGTACAGAGATCAGAAGAAACAGATGGAGTAGAAAAAAAAACCAAGGTAACCCTTAATACAAACTGATACAAATGGTAATATATTACTAGTTTGGAAATAAAATGATGACAACTTCTGGCAATGGGAAATCTGAATTTATGTAGCAATATAAACCAATTCAATTTTGTGATAAATTAAAGCACAACGAAGTGTTCATAACCTCTGAAAACAGTGCTCAATAATATCAGTTTGGCTCCAGCCCTTTTGAAATTGAGAAAATCTCATAGGTACTTACACTTCAACTTACAGGCTGAATACATCACACCATATCACTGTTACTTTTGGCATTTCATTACAAATAAAAATGTACTGTAGATAACTTACCTTCTACAAGAAAAAAGTCAACTACTCATTATATAATGGATGTACTGATTAGTAGACAAACACATTCATGGAAAGTTGAAAATAACAGCTCACCTATTGAAGTTACAGTCTTCTTCAAAGCATGTACCATGGCATTCTTCCTTGAATCGCAGATCTTGAAATTTATCCCACAGGCATTTGTGAGAATGTCACCTACCTTTCTTCATCATCATCATCATCATCATCATCATTTAAAACTGATTATGCCTTTCAGCGTTCAGTCTGGAGCATAGCCCCCTTATACAGTTCCTCCATGATCCCCTATTCAGTGCTAACATTGGTGCCTCTTCTGATGTTAAACCTATTACTTCAAAATCATTCTTAACCGAATCCAGGTACCTTCTCCTCGGTCTGCCCCGACTCCTCTTACCCTCTACTGCTGAATCCATGAGTCTCTTGGGTAACCTTGCTTCTCCCATGTGTGTAACATGATCCCACCATCTAAGCCTGTTCGCCCTGACTGCTACATCTATAGAGTTCATTCCCAGTTTTTCTTTGATTTCCTCATTGTGGACACCCTCCTGCCATTGTTCCCATCTACTAGTACCTGCAATCATCCTAGCTACTTTCATATCCGTAACCTCAACCTTGTTGATAAGGTAACCTGAATCCACCCAGCTTTCGCTCCCATACAACAAAGTTGGTCGAAAGATTGAACGGTGCACAGATAACTTAAGTCTTGGTACTGACTTCCTTCTTGCAGAAGAGAGTAGATCGTAGCTGAGCGCTCACTGCATTAGCTTTGCTACACCTCGCTTCCACTTCCTTCACTATGTTGCCATCCTGTGAGAATATGCATCCTAAGTACTTGAAACCGTCCACCTGTTCTAACTTTGTTCCTCCTATTTGGCACTCAATCCGTTTATATTTCTTTCCCACTGACATTACTTTCGTTTTGAAGATGCTAATCTTCATACCATAGTCCTTACATTTCTGATCTAGCTCTGAAATATTACTTTGCAAACTTTCAATCGAATCTGCCATCACAACTAAGTCATCTGCATATGCAAGACTGCTTATTTTGTGTTCACATATCTTAATCTCACCCAGCCAGTCTATTGTTTTCAACATATGATCCATAAATAATATGAACAACAGTGGAGACAGGTTGAAGCCTTGTCTTACCCCTGAAACTACCGTCAACTCTAACTGCTGCCTGACTATCCATGTAAAGACCTTTAATTGCTTGCAAAAGTTTGCCTCCTATTCCATAATCTTGTAGAACAGACAATAACTTCCTCCTAGGAACCTGGTCATATGCCTTTTCTAGATCTATAAAGCATAGATACAATTCCCTGTTCCACTCATAACACTTCTCCATTATTTGCCGTAAGCTAAAGATCTGGTCCTGACAGCCTCTAAGAGGCCTAAACCCACACTGATTTTCATCCAATTGGTCCTCAACTAATACTCGCACTTTCCTTTCAACAATACCTGAGAAGATTTTACCCACAACGCTGATTAAAGAGATACCTGTGTAGTTGTTACAATCTTTTCTGTTTCCATGTTTAAAGATTGGTGTGATTACTGCTTTTGTCCAGTCTGATGGAATCTGTCCCGACTCCCAGGCCATTTCAATTATCCTGTGTAGCCATTTAAGACCTGACATTCCACTGTATTTGATGAGTTCCGACTTAATTTCATCCACCCCAGCCGCTTTATTGCACTGCAATCTATTGACCATTTTTTCCACTTCCTCAAATGTGATCCTATTTCCATCATCATTCCTATCCCATTCTACCTCGAAATCTGAAACATTACTGATCGCATTTTCACCTACATTGAACAACTCTTCAAAATATTCCCTCCATCTGCCCAAGGCATCCACAGGATTCACCAGCAGTTTTCCAGACGTGTCCAAAATACTTGTCATTTCCTTCTTACCTCCCTTTCGAAGACTGCTAATTACACTCCAGAATGGTTTTCCAGCAGCTTGACCCATAGTCTCCAACCTGTTTCCAAAGTCTTCCCATGATTTCTTCTTGGATGCTGCAATTATCTGCTTGGCTTTGTTTCTTTCTTCAACATAACTTTCTCTGTCTACCTGAGTTCTGGTATGTAGCCATTTTTGATATGCCTTCTTTTTCTTTTTACAGGCTGCCTTGACTGTATCATTCCACCAAGCTGTTTGCTTCATCCTACTTTTACACACTACTGTTCCAAGACATTCTTTAGCCACTTCTAGTACTGTGTCCCTGTACCTTGTCCATTCCTTTTCCAATGACTGTAATTGACTACACTCAACTAACTGGTACCTTTCTGAGATCGCTGTTATGTACTTGTGCCTGAATTCCTTATCCTGAAGTTTCTCCACTCTTATCCTCCTACATATGGACCTGACCTCCTGCACTTTCAGCCTCACAATCCCAATTTCACTGCAGATTAAATAATGATCAGTGTCATCAAAGAATCCCCTGAATACACGTGTGTCCCTCACAGCCTTCCTGAGTTCCTGATCTGTTATTATATAGTCAATGACAGATCTGGTTCCCCTGCCTTCCCAAGTATACTGGTGAATGTCCTTATGTTTAAAAAAGGAGTTTGTGATTACTAAGCCCATACTGGCACAGAAATCCAAAAGTTGTTTCCCGTTCCTGTTGGCCTCCATATCCTCTCCAAATTTACCCATAACCTTTTCATACCCTTCTGTTCGATTTCCAATCCTGGCGTTAAAATCACCCATGAGCAGAACACTGTCCTTGTCCTTTACTCTAACAACTACATTACTGAGTGCCTCATAAAAACTATCCATCTTATCTTGATCTGTCCCTTCACAATGCGAATATACTGACACAATCCTAATTTTCTTGCTAGACACTGTCAAATCTATCCACATCAGTCGTTCGTTTACATACCTTATTGCAACTACACTGGGTTCCATTTCTTTCCTGATGTAAAGCCCTACACCCCATTGTGCTATTCCTGCTTTGACTCCTGACAGGTAGACCTTGTATTCTCCCACTACCTCTTCTTTCTCACCCCTTACCCGAATGTCACTAACAGCTAAAACATCCAGCCTCATCTTACTTGCAGCCTCTGCCAGCTCTACCTTCTTCCCAGAGTAGCCCCCATTGATATTAATAGCTCCCCATCTCATTACCATTTGTTTGCCAAGTCGTATCTTAGGAGTCCCTGGTTTGTCAGTTAGAGGTGGGACTCCGTCACCTCCAAAGGTCCGAGGCATTTTGCTCTGATTGTTGCCAGCATCATATTTAAAGTACCAGGGAAGCAGGTTGCTAGCCTTACTTGCCCCGAGTCCCATTGGGTTTTACCCCTAACGGCTGAGGGACTAACCGGTGGATTTGGTAGTCTTTGCCATATGAGCACAAAGGTGACCACGACTCAGAATATGTCCGAGATGCCCAGCCTTATTCCAAAGTAACTGGTATCCCGACTTTCGGGACCACTTACTTGGCCACTCATACGTTGCCCGTGGTTCATGAACTAGGACATGACTACAGGAACCCACACCATGAACCACTACCTTTCTTCAAGAGATTCAAATTTCCACTTCATAAGCATATATATTACTTAAATATTGTCAACATTTCACGGCCCTATCAGCAACTGTATAAATATTAATTTTAAAAATCAAGGCTGTTGATTATTAAAATTAAAATTAATATATATTACTCTTTGTTACAGTATAATATGGATAGATAAAAATGCTACTCACCAGCAGCAGAAGAAAACACATATAAAAGATATGGATATGCACAAGCTTTCGGAGTCAGTGGTTCCTTGATCTGACAGAATGGTTGAAAGAAAAGCAAGAGGGATGAAGGAAAAGGAATGGAGAGGTTTAGGAAATGGGGAGAGTTATGGAAAAGTTGCCATGAATTCCATCTCAGGGGAGGCTTACTGGATGGGATGAGAAGGAAAGAGTGGTTGTCGGTATCTGGCAAAAGGTTAGATAAAATAAAATGCCAAAATTTGAGTACCGAGGAGCCGATCCTAAATGGGGTAAGTGCTAATGAGAGAAGAAAAAGAAATAGTATACTAAGTACAAACACTGTTTAAGCTGCTTTGCTTTGCTTTCCTTTACAATACTTAAGAACGTTACTTGCATGTAGGTAACAGCATTGTCATTGGGTAATTGAAGAATGCTTCTTCTCTTATCCAATATACTGAATATGTATACTGAAGTCATAAGCAATCCAATTATGCTTCCTTGGGGCACACCTGATGTTAATTACACTTCTGTAGAACATTCACTGTCCAGTATGATATTGGGGTAGTCTATGAAAATCGAAAGTTCTTTGAGCCAATCACACATTTGTGAAACTACCCTACATGACCATATCTTATCAGTTGACAATGTGGTGCAGTATCGAATACCTTACAGAAATCTAGAACCATTGAATCCAACTGTTCACCTGCATCCACTGTTTGCCAGCTATCACGTCAAACAAGAAGAAGGAAAAAAGTAAGCTGTATTTCACACAAGTAGTTTTTCCTGAATCCTTGCTGATTTTTTGAAAGAAGGTTCAAACATTGAGGTCATTCATCTGTAATTCTGCCACTACTATAAACTAGAGAGAATTAGGCCCTTTTCCAATCATGTGGCACTATTCACCGCTTGAGAGGTTCTCAATGAGTGTGAACAAGGAGAGGGGCTGATTCTGCAGAGTACTTAACATAAATCTCATTGGAATTCTGTCAGGGGCCTATTGGCTTTGAGTAAGTTTAATTGCTTTTAAACTGAGAGAGCTTAGTTCATCCATTTTTAAGTTAAATGCACAATTTTGAATTTGTGATTTCTGGCTGTTGCCATCTGTTTCCACACCAGTTTGAAATATGAGAGATTGGATGGAAGGTTTCAATCGTTTAATTGAATTTCCTTAGGACCAGAATCATTTAGCATTTTGTGACAGATATTTCGTTATGGTATAACAGAGTAAACTGATGGCTCCATGCGTAACCCTTCTTATGCATGCACAGTTGCCAATAAGTTTGCTCTGTCAGTTTCCCTATATTCTCTTTTCCAGCAAGAATACAAAAATCTCTCTTTTTCACACACCATTCTGCAAATGTTTCTGTTAAGACAAGGTGCGTCTTTGCCATTGTTTACTACCTTACTTGGAATATATTTATCTAAAAGTATTATTCATGTACAGTTAATGAACCACAACTTTTTCTACATGTAAGTTGATGGATTTTGGCATGGACTATTCCTGTAAAGAGGTGATAGTTTCTAGCGCGTGGCATGAGGGCCCAGTAGGACGGAGTGCTGCTGTGGTTAGAAGGCAGGTAACACTCGCAGACTATAGGAATAATGTAAAGAAAAGACCTCTGGAGATGAGCATTCTGGGGGCCGGAAATGGCCTCTGTTCTGAGTTTGGAATAGAATGGCAGATGAAGGAAAATATTCACACAGAGGGGCTACATAACTATAGGTGGCAGATAAAATAAATAATATGCATGTATACTACCATGAAGAGAGTAAAAGAACAGAATTAATTTAACCTGGCTTTGCTTTATTTTATTTATTTATTTATTTTTTTCTGGCACAAATGATTCAGATGTCATCTTACACAAAGTGCATTGACATTTGTAAAATTTATGTCTTCACTGATATCAATCTGATTGTGACAAACAAGGTGTCATTGATTAGCTCTTGTTAAGGGCGATCAGGTTAGCTGCACAGAATTTACATACGATACCTGACATAGGTGTGATAGTGTGAGGTAATAGAATAGAAGAATTGATTAGTTTACAGACACTTAGAGGTAAGACAGAGACTGACACACATGACATGCCATTCTGGGATTGCATTAACAGTGTAATTCTAGGTCATAAGATGAAACTGACTCATATTTACATAGGTAAGTTGATGATTATTTGTGATAGAATTAAATATGCAAATTAGGAGAAAATGATAATGAATTATTCAAATCTTAATCCATGATCAGAAATAAGAGATAATTTTCTTTTGAGGAACAACACCAAACACTTATGAATATTCTGTTATCTATGCACATCTTTCTTGTTTCATTGATAAGCACATGATGTATTGTGGAAATTATGAATAATTTGCACTGTACTTGTGAGACACATTCTGACACCAATTTATGAAGTCAGACGCCAGGGAGATGAGTCTATAGAGGAATAGGAAGCCAGGGGAGCAGGGAGTGGTGGCAAGTAGAGAAATTAGTGTGGGACCCCGATGATAATCAGCCATGTGGTAGGAGCAGTTGGTGGGTTGGTTTTGTAGAACTGGCAGTTGAGGGTTCCTGTGGTAGTCAGCATGTGTTTAACAGTAACTTCAGCAGTGGATGGGCCATGTTAATGAATCACATAGAAGTTATAAAGCTATTTAATTTCATCAATACTGTGAGAATTGCAGCTGGTTCGCAAAATGAACTTGGACACTGGAAATCTAGGGGAATTGTTAACAGTTTGTCGAGTATTCTGTGTTAGATGGACATGCAAAATTGTTTACAACAGAATTTTTCATGCCCAATTTGCAGGGCACCACCACATCTGATATAGCTCAAGCTTCCTTGTTTCAAAGGAAAACATAATTAGGTTTAAATTTAATTTGGCATGATAAACTTTTATTGAATCATAGATGATTTTGGGTGTTGCCTAAATCAGCATTTTTGAACAGGTCTGCATCTATTGAATTTCAAAGGCTTTCAGCTAGATGTTGCATATCTACACTTAAAGGTATTCAGTGCAGTTAACTGTTCTGCCAAACACAGTTAAGTTTCAAGATTTTGCTGCTCAATCTGATGTGTCAGCTCATATACATTTGTTAAATTTAAACTAAATATTCTTAGTTCAAATGTTAAGCAGGTTTGTGATCATCAATTACTACAAAACACAAATACTCTCATAGACTTGTTGATAAACTATTTGTCTTCAATATCACTTTAATAGAGTCATGGTTGCTAACCCCTCCCTCTGTTTGACAATATTCTCAAAAATATAGTATCTCTATGTAGCCAGGAGGTCTAAAATATTTATCTCAAGTGTGGGCTTTGGACATGAGGCAAATTAAAGTTACCCACTACTCTTACTGAATGATTGGCATATTTTTTTACTGTCAAATTTATGTTACCACTGAATGACTATATGACAAATGTAGGTGAATTTAGTATCCCATGGAAATAACCATTTATTGATCAGCTTATGAAGTTTCAAGAATCACTACTACGTGAAGAATCTAGGGTTCAGTCCCCCCTTCCCCCATGTATTTCTCCCATAGGGACCACAAAGAAAATTTCTTCTGTATCTCCATTTACACCTGAGCATTCTTTCTCTGTGCCATATTCCTGCCACCTACCTCTTCCTTATGTCAAGGAATGTCAAGAGGACAAATCACTTGAGAAAACAATAAATTATGAGATAGAATGGTTGGCCAATACTTATCTTCAAGTGAGAATATTCTTAGGCCTATCGATAGATATATAAAAGTATGAGAAACTATCCTACCTTTTGGAGCTATTAGTTCCATCTTTGCAAAGAAATTGATGCACTCAGCAAGCAGTTAGATGTTGCTTCACATTAGATCAGAGAAAGTCTGCCCAACTACCTGTCAAGTGGTACTGTCTAATTGAATATTTTCTGAATTAGGAAACTCTGTCAAGAAAATTTGGACGCAGAAACAACGCAAAATGCCAACTGACTACTTTTAATGATCGCATAAGCAAATGGTCGAAGGACAAGAGCTGACTCAGTACAAGAACAAAATTTGCTTGGAGAAGACACATGATGCAAAGTATTGAGTGGCAGAAGCAAGAGCAAACTCTAGGTCTGCCCAAGGCTCAACTGACATGGAGTCCCTCTGAGTGACTGTCTGACACTCAAGTGTACCTCCAGTATTATAGTGCACTTGTGGCATCCCCCTGCCATAAGTGAAGCCCCAATGCTCAAGCCACCACTTTGTGTCAGTGACCATTTCAGCTTTCATTGAATAAAGTGGCCCTTTGTGTCACAAACACTTTCCAGCCTCTCTGCACCCTGTTCCCTGGGGTTATGCTGATGAAGATTGCTGTAAGCTCCCACATCATGTACCAGCATTACTTATCACCGTGCAAGGCCTATACTTTGAGACACAGAGGCCAGTATCTTCCTTTGAGCATTCCTGACATGTGATAGAATCACTAGCAGTTTGTTGTTAGTATATCACCTAAAGACCTCCCAGAAGTGGCACTGGAGCATTATTTGTTTGTGCCACATCTTGCTGTACTGTGTTCCTACTATTCTCATCTCTTCAACTCCATTAAGTGAGGTGTCAATAAGCTGCTAGCTAACTTGGGCGATCTTTCTGCTTCCTTCAGGCTCAGGTTTTGCGCTGACTGCATGTGCAGTGGTCCAAGGGACGGATTTGGAAAGGTTTGGAAGATAAGATAGGTCACTTACATGCCAGGCTGAAAGGGGTTCATCTGTCGTGAGAATGAGGACAGACACAGATGAAAGGTGTGTGTGTGGGGGGGGGGGGGGGGGGGGGGGGCCATAGAGAATCTAGAACATAAACATGGTTTCAGTAGGAATGTAGTTAGGGAGGTAAGCTATAAGCTTAGAGAACATTACGATATTAGTGAAAAAATATTTGAGAGGAAATGTACCCATTTCTAAGTAACTTTCAAAACAAAAAGGCAAAGAAAAATGAAAACAATATTATTACTTTCTTTAACTACAAGAGATTCTATACTCACATGGACGTAGCCAGTATTTTGTGAAAGAGGGGGCTTTTTTATGTATGAAAATTTCCATAAAGATCAATCAACCATTTCATTCGTCAATGATCTCGGATTTTTCACCAAGCAGAGATACACTGAGGTGACAAAAGTTATGGGATAGTGATATGCACTTACACAGATGGCGGTAACATCAGGGACACAAGGTACAAAAGGGCAGTATATTAGCCAACCTTTCATTTGTACTCAGGTGATTCATGTGAAAAGGTTTCCAACATGATTATGGCCACATGAGAGGAATTACCTGTGTCAAGTGTGTGCTGAGAATACCAAATTTCAAGCATTACCTCTCATCAGGGACAACGCAGTTGCTGATGGCCTTCACTTAACAACCGAGAGCAGCAGCATTTGCATAGAGTTGTCAGTGCTAACAGACAAGCAACACTGTGTGAAACAACCACAGGAATCAATGTGGAACATATGACCAATGTATCCATTAGGACAGAGTGATGACACTTGGCGTTAAGGGGCTATGGCACCAGACGAATAACATGAATGCCTTTCCTAACACTATGACATCGCCTGCAGCACATTTCCTAGGATCATGAACATTTCAGTTGGTCCCCAGACAACTGGAAAACTGAGGTCTTGTCAGATGAGTCCCAATTTAATTTGGTAAGGGCTGATGGCAGGGTTCAACTGTGGTGCACACTCTACAAAGCCATGAACCCACGTTGTCAACAATGTGCTGTGCAAGCCGGTGGTAGCTCCATAATGGTGTGGGTTGTGTTTACATGGAATAGACTGGGTCCTCTGGTCCAAATGAACCTATCCTTCACTATAAATGGTTATGTTCAGCTACTTTGAGACCATTTGCAGCCATTCATGGACTTCATGCTCCCAAACAACGATGGAATTTTTATGGCTGACAATGCAACATGTCACTTGGCCACAATTGTTTGCAATTGGCTTGAAGAGCTTTCTGGATAATTTGAGCGAATGTTTGGCGACCCAGATTGGCCGACATGAATCCCTTCGAATATTTATGGGACATAACTGTGAGGTCAGTTTGTGCACAAAATCTTGAACTGGCAACACTTTCACAATTATGGATGGCTATAGAGGCAGCATGGCTCAATATTTCTTCAGGGGACTTCCAATGACTTGTTGAGTCCATGCCACATCGAGTTGCTGCACTAATCTCGGCAAAAAGAGGGTGTTAGGAGATATTCCTTAACTTTTGTCACCTCAGTTACTTACGAGTGCTGTATTTGGGAAACTACTAAGTAGCAGTCACGCTCCAATTTCTCTTCACCCTGCAAGGTCAATTTACATTCTACATCTTTCAGTCTGGATCTGAGCTTGGGAAGAGATCAGGAATGGATGAGTGCTAACTTTTTGGGATGCCATGATTATTACCAACAGGGGCTTTGGAGTAATGATGTATCTGTTCAACAGAGATGCTAGAACAATTTACAGTGGCAAAACTGCAAAAGATCTGGAATTATTCAGCCTTACAAATTTCCAAATTTCCTCATTTACGTATAAATCTTTCACTTCTTGCATTGTAAGAAAGGTCGTTTTCCACATTAAAGAATGTCCCAGTATATGAATGCATGAGCCTAAATCACGAGAATTTGTATTATTATTTATTTGTCATATAGCTTATAGTGCTGGGAGTCTCTGAAGTGGTGCTTGGCTCACCTCTGATGAAGCTCTTTTCATTTAAGCAGAGGAGCTACATCTTTAAGGGAACTGGAATCTGTCAGGAAAGAATGATATTCAGAAAGGAATGGGTGTGACCCACAGTAAGGGACCAACTCCAGCATGTGCCTAAATTGAAAACAGGAAACCACTGAAATCCATTTTCAAGGTAGATAGATTCAAACCACCTTGCCTCCTGAATCCAGGAACTGCTACTTCAGCAGCTCAACACACAAAGCTACCGAAAGATGGTGGAGAATTTGGAAAAACTTGTTGTTGTACACTGTTATGAAATAAAATGAGTCATAACAAAAGACTGAATTCTAAAATTGTATGTTTTCCTTTAATTCATGTGTAGTCATTTGATAGTGCATGAGTGCATGCATATTTTAAGATTTAATTGTGCATGGAATTGCTGACTTCAGCTATTGTATTATTACAAGAGCGTAAATAAATATTGCGATTTGGGCAATTAAATATAGAACCCTTAGCATTTTATTTTATTTTACTTTTTTTTACGAAGTGCAATCACCACCATTTGGGTGATTTTTTTAAATCACACATTTTTTGGGCAACACAGGTGTATTTTTAAGCATTGATTTTAATTTAATGTTACTTGTAATGACATCTACCGCTCTGCTGTGTGTGGAATGCTGAAATATTGCAACCCCAAAGTTCTTCCAGCTGCCAAATAACGAATACAGTGCTAAATTACACTTCTATAGATAGCTAATTGGGCTGTTATAGTTGTATGTCTATATTTTTAACTTATCATAACACTAGCAAAACTTATCAATAATTAGAAACTATCACAACAGCACACAACACAAAAACAATAAACAGTAGCACTTACATTAAATTCAACTGCAAGTGAGAACTGAACTAATTAACAAAACAACTAAGGTCAAGAAAGCTAACAATTTGTCTTGGCTAAAATAGGCATGGGCGATAGATGTACAGATAGTTGTACCTTTATCATTGGCCTTGCTGACTGAAGATAGTGCATGACTCTTTTTTGTCATATTACTAAAAATTGAAATATTTTTCAGTTTTACTACACTGCAAATTAGAGGGGTCCAGACTCCCTGGAACCCCCCCCCTCCCCCCCCTTTTCATCTACGTCTTTGATACTCATTATACAAGAATGGTGTGCACAAACTAAGAAGAATGTGTGATGCATTTTACACAGATATGGAGAATATTTTGTGGCTTTCCTGTTTCTCTCTCTGTCTGTCCCACAACACATTCTCTTTCCTGGAAATTGGCAAGATTAAGGCATGCTTCTTGTAGATCTGTTTTCCCATCTAAACCTCACAAAACACTTGAGTTACACTACATGGTTACAGCAATGTTTATTCTCACTGCTGTAACCAACAAAGGCACCCTAGAACTTGAAATTGGGGAAGAGGCTTAGTCGTTTTACGGTGGTACTAAAAGGCTGCAGCTTACAGTGGAAAATAAGTAATGTTTTGCTTGCCATAGTGAGAGCGCTTGTTCTCCTTCAAAAATTCAGTATAATAAACTACTGTGAGATGGACAAAAAACATAGTCACTGAACAGAACAAAGGGATCACTAGACTTATGAATTCATCTGCTATTACAAAACTGTGCACACTTTCCTGACATTATAGAGTGAACAACCAAAGTTTCACATTCAGTAGTGTGAAAATGAGTGAAAGCAGCTGCTCAAGTCAAAATACGACTTCACTGGCCAATATGTTACAATTATACTAGCATTTTAATCACTAAAGGAATAAAATTAAATTATTATAACCACATTCACTAGTGTGAAAATGAGTGAAAGCAGCTGCTCAAGTCAAAACACTACTTCATTGGCCAATATGTTTCAAATTATACTAGCTTTTTAATCACTAAAGGAATAAAATTAAATTATTATAATCAAAATTTGTCTGATTTTTCTAACATGTGTTACCACATTTCTGATTTTATTGATTACTGAGCAATATTTTCAATGCACATATACTCTTTCTCTCACATTTTACATTCTTAACTTACTTTAACAGTCTATTAAGCTGAAAATGGGCATTCATGTACATGCACTAAATAAAATGATGTTCATAAAGTAATAAACAGTCAATGTGGGAATGATGACTTCAACCTTTATGAAATGTTGTGCATCCTTGAAATATGATACACAACATGTATGCAGAAGGAAGATGATGCTCTATATACAAACACTTGTGAGCTATTTCTCACTTGTTTAGAGACAATCTTTGAAGTACATTTTTGGATTTAGAGTTCCACCCAGGCTCTATTTATTAATGAACATGCAGTTACTGACTGCTAACAGCCGTCAACCAATTTCAGCAGTCACCATTTTTTTCCACTTGGTTATAATACAATAGACGTAAAATACTCAGAACAATTAAAGTCACTGTAGTGATCACTACAAGCTTCAGTTGTCATATTCATGCATATAAACATCCTTTGTGCCATCCAGCAATGCTGTTGCAGTGAAATGGTACAGTGTCTGTGAAGTAGTGACATATGTTAACAAGTGAATCAGCGACCGCTGAGTTCTGCATTTGCCGCCGGGAGCACTGTTTTTCTATGTTTATATGGTTTCTGTTTACTCTTTGGAGTGTTACTATTGTAATTTTTTTGTATGCTCTTTTGTTGTTGGATTTTGGAATTGCTCTTAGCAACTAAACCCGTATTAAGTGCAGTCAGTGTAAGTTGATCTCTGATAGTTGCAGTGGGCCACGTTTGGCAGCATCATGCGTCTATCTTGACCAATAATGTAATGCGATTTTGTGATGTCTCTACAGCAATGCCTGAGTGTTGTCACAACTCTGTAGATGGCTACTGTTTTTGCCTGTAGCCATTAGCACTTCACAGCTGAAAGCTGGCAACAGTATGGTGAGCTGTCAGAGATGAACTTATGCCAGCTTGACTATAGCTCTCTAATTGATTGATATTACAAATAAAGTTGCATCCAAAAATTTTCCTGTCAGTGGTGACCCCAATGTGATACACGCTAAAAAGGCTGGTACTGCAGAATTGTGAGAAGATGGACCAACCCTCAGAGTCATGACTGGCTGTTCATTTACCCCCTTTTTGACCACATAATCTGGTACTCAGGTTTTCTCAGGTGAAGGCCAGTTTTTGTTACGCCAGTACTGCCTTTAGAGAATGCCTGCAACATGCTAAAAACAAAACTGATTCATAGAGTTGTCACATCTGGACTGCATCCGGCAAATACAGACACAGGAGGACATTGATGATCAGAAACCATCACAGTACCAGCAGCATCTCCAGAGTACGGCGGACACCAGGATGGTGCCCGATGATATTCTACACGCCTTTCAGAGCAGCCGGCTGCCATTGCAAGAAAGGCAATCATTGCTTCACAAACGGAGAGGCTCCTGAATGCTTTGGTGGGTCTGGCAAACTGCATTCAAGAAGTCGTAATTCTATGCCAGGTCAGTGCTGTGTCAGTGTCATGTAGTAGTGCAACCACACACCCCAGTCTCGTGCGCATTTTGATGCTCTGTCAACAAAACTGGAAATTCTGTGTGCTCAGATCAGTACATTATTGTCACAAGGTGATCCCAAACACTACAAGGAATGTAGTCACTAGATAATAGATACAGCCTCTGACCTGAGTAATCTGCCCAGGATGTTGGTGCATTGTGGTAGGGTACCAACATTATCTAGTAGCTATTCCTCAACCTAATTTGTGTCTGACACCTGTCAATCAATATGTTGGTACCACAGAAGACTCAGCGAGCAGGCTACGAAATGGCTCGGCGAGCACGCTACGAAATGCACTAGCCCCTTTGCATAGCCCAAAGCCAGGGACGGTTGGTCATAGGTGCCACTGTCTGTCTGACCACGTCACAGCGCATATTTATAGCTGACAGATTATCGGCCTGGAAGTAATTAATAGATACAACCTCTGACCTGAGTAATCTGCCCAGGATGTTGGTGCATTGTGGTAGGGTACCAACATTATCTAGTAGCTATTCCTCGACCTAATTTGTGTCTGACACCTGTCAATCAATATGTTGGTACCACAGAAGACTCAGCGAGCAGGCTACGAAATGGCTCGGTGAGCAGGCTACGAAATGCACTAGCCCCTTTGCATAGCCCAAAGCCAGGGACGGTTGGTCATAGGTGCCACTGTCTGTCTGACCACGTCACAGCGCATATTTATAGCTGACAGATTATCGGCCTGGAAGTAATTAATAGATACAACCTCTGACCTGAGTAATCTGCCCAGGATATTGGTGCATTGTGATAGGGTACCAACATTATTTCGTCTATCCACTGCAAACAATTCTGCCATTGAGACATATAGCACGCAACAAGAAGAATTAAAGTTATGACTCAGTTTTCATGGGATTTTATAGTAGCGGATGTTGCCAAGGCGATCGCTGGGGCAGAATTTTTGGTGCATTACCAACTCTTGCCACACATGGTCAATGTTCCAGTAGTGGACAATGTCACAGGACTTGCAGCCACCAGATGCCACAGAAATGCCAGAGAAACTGATGTCATGGTAACACAGGTCTTCGATGAAGAATACCACTCATAATGCCAGAGAACATGATGTATAGGTAATCCAGGTCATTGATGAAGAGTACTGCTTGTTGCTCTGAGAGTTTCTGATCTTGATCAGACTTCCAGGTGCACCACATCAAGTCTTACACAACACTTTACATCTCATAGAGACCACAGATTGACTCCTGTGTCTTGTACATCTAGAGAGTTAGTGCCAGGGGCCCTCGCCATCATCAAGGCTGAATTTAATACGATGCTGTAATATGGTATCATCCGACCTTCAAATAGCTCATGGCCATCTGCTCCGCATCTAGCTCCACAGAAGGTAGGAACCTGGTGCCTTTGTGGCAATTATTGTGCACTGAATGCCTGAACTGTACCTGATCACTACACTGTGCCATTGTTGAGGGACTACAAATACACACTACACGGGGCGACAATATTCAGTGTACTCAACTGTGCGAATGCCTACATCCACATTCCTGTGGCAGCAGAGGATATACCAAAGACCGACATAATCATGCCTTTGAAGTTATATGAAGCAAATTCATGACATTTAGACCACGCAATGCTGTGCAAACCTGGCAGTGATTTATCGACTTCATCTTGTACAGGGTGCCGTTTTGCTTTGCATACCTACAAGGATGGAGAGATCTCCAGCAGTGGGATCAACTTTTTGAAACAATCTAAGTGGTGATGTAGGTTAAGGCCCAAGGTATCACACCCTGCAGCCATTCACCCTGGTGGGCCCTTGTTTGTGTATAATTGACAAAAAAATATTTTGGAATTTTGCATGATGCTCTACAGCTTTAAAATTTGTATTGCTAATTAAAATGTTTTCATAGTGTAGCAGTTATCATGTGGGTCTCATGTGCTAAAGGTTGAGAGTTTGAATCTCACCAGATGTTTTGAAATTTTTTATTTTCAAATCTTTACCGAAATTACTTTGGTTGTTATTTTCATTCAATAAACTGGTTTAAATGTATTTTTTTTATTTCTGATCCTATGTTAATCTGCGTATTAACTGTTTCAGTTGCTTTTGTTTCTTCTGCCTATAATCCGTTTTCCACTTGGAATCTCTGTGCATGGGAATTTAAAAATTTATATTACTCTATTGTAATACTTAGACATTTAAAAATTTTGATTTAGTAGTTAAAAAACAAAAGATAAAATAAACTATTTATTCTGGCTGTGCAATGGTGTCATAAATGTATTTCTTTTTTTTTTTTGTTACAAGTTGTACATTATTTTGGAAGGCAACAGCTGTATAAACATTTCAGACATAAATTCTTATTACACTATCACAGGATAACACAGATGGATGTTTAAATGAAAGAAGGGATTATATGTAAAACAAAATTCCAGCAAAATGAGGAATAAAAATAATAGATGCAATGACACGAGCAAAAGCATAAGATTATAAAAGAGAAGAAATTAAATAGAAATCAATACATAATGATAATTAAAATTCCAGGCTGAAAAAGAATGATAGGAAGAAGAAATGGCAGCAATTAAAATGATGTAATAAAGGAATAGAAATTTTAAAAATTAAATTTAAACCAGTTAAAGAAATAAAAATAATGGTCAAAGTCATTTCCATAAAGATGAAAAACTATAAAAAATTCAGAGCACCTGACAAGATTTGAACTCACACTGTAACTCTTGTGCTATGGCAACAGTTTGATAACCTGTAGTATTTTGTATGCTGTATACCATAACATGAAATTCCAAATTTTTTTCTGTCAAATACTTGGAAACACAGGCGCACAAGGGTGAATGGCTGCAGTATACGATACCTTGAACCTTAACCTACATCACCATATAAATGGTTTGAAAAAATTATTCCCACTGCCGGGGATCCCTCCTTGTTAGACAATGTGCTTATGTTTTTGTCGTCCAAGGAACGACACAACCAAAATCTCAGGGAGGTGTTTCCAGCATTTAGAATGTTATGGTGTGGTGTTGGAAACAGCCAAATGCTTGTTTAGGCAGCAGAAGTTGAAGCTGAAGTTGAATTATAGTACACCAAATATCCTCTGCAGGCTTATTACCACTGAACACTAAAGTCAAAGCAATTTTGCAGCTGCCTAGACTGATTACAATTAAAGAACTTTATAGGTAATTAGGTATGCTGAGTCTCTACCTTTGGCATTTACCATGGGTGGTGTAACAACAGGAACTGATGACCACAATATTGTCTGGGCCATAAGTCAAGAGCAGTTCCCCAGTGCAGTGGACTGAGGAAACACCAATCATTAAACACTGACTTAAGCGTTCAACAGAAACAGTACCACCTTTTCTCTGCATCAGTACAATCACTTGGAGGTTATTAGTCCACTCATCACTGACATTCATTGCATTTTGGGTATTAACAACATTGTGGCCGACTGTTTGTCTCAACTAATGCATTCTCACATTTTGACCACATTCACTTCAATGTGGTTGGACACTCTCCCAATCAGATGGCCATTATTGGCTAGAGGCAGCTCTGACTAATAAGACAGTACCCTAGCCCCTGCTTTTACATTGACATTGCCAGCGAGGTTCAGCTATCCAATGCACATAACCACCAACAGGGATCGACATTTTGAATTAGATCTGTTCGCCTAGGTGGCAAAATTTGTGATTACATACACCATAAAACGACAAGTTACCATCCAGCCAGCAATGGCACAATTGAGCGATGGCATCGAACACTGAATGCAGCTCTCACATGGTAGGTAAGTTCATGGCCATATGCATTTCCTAAAGTTTTGCTCAGCCTATAAACCACCTATAAACTTAATGTAGACTCATCTGAAGTGGAGATAGTTTACAGTAACACACTGCCCCTGCCCAGAGAGTTTGTTGAATCCAACCCTCTTACTTATGTAACACAGTATCGATCAGACTTGGTGCATCAACTGCGAGAGCATATCAACCTGATCAAACCCTTCAAGGCCTTCAGGCATGGTTCTCTGTCAACTTTTGTGCACAGCAATCTTGAGGACTGTTCACATGTAATGCTACAGACAAACTGTGTCAAGCTACCACTCCAGCTTCCACATATTGAAGCATATTTGTTCTGCACAGAAGCACACAGGCTCTGGACAAACCAGTGAATGGGAAACCAACCACCATGTCACATAAAAAATCTGTTCACCAAGTCGCAGCATGAAAACACACATATATAAAAGATATTACGCATGCAAGCTTTTGGAACCAGTGGCTCCTTCTTCTGGCAGAATGGCTGAAGGGGAAGGAAGAGGGATGAAGGAAAAGGACTGTCCGCAGCTTGTGGTCGTGTGGTAGCGTTCTCGCTTCCCGCACCCGGGTTCGATTCCTGGTGGGGTCAGGGATTTTCTCTGCCTCGTGATGACTAGGTGTTGTGTGATGTCCTTAGGTTAGTTAGGTTTAAGTAGTTCTAAGTTCTAGGGGACTGATGACCATAGCTGTTAAGTCCCATAGTGCTCAGAGCCATTTGAACCATTTTTGAAGGAAAAGGACTGGTGAGGTTTAGGAAAAGGGGCAGAGTTCAGAAAAGTCATGCAGAACCCTAGGTCAACGGAGAGTTACCAGACGGGATGAGAAGGAAAGACTCTTCCTTCCCCTTCAACACTTCTGCCAGAAGAAGGAGCAAATGACTCTGAAAGCTTCCATACATAATACTTTTTATATGTGTATTTTCCCACTACTGCTTGTTAGTAAATTTTTTTATCTATACAGTTACATTAAGTTTTCAAAAATTGATTATTTCTCTAATTGATCAATTAAAAAGAAACTGCATCTCATACATTTTTGTACACGTAAATGAAAATTATTTTATGTACAGGAGCTACAGGTAAAACTGTCTCAGCATCATCAAACACAATTATAATCTGCTCCACTGAACATCATTTGATTACTGGTACAGATATGTTTTGTATTACATAATTTAGGTTTGCATCTTATTTGTGTAGAATAGATGCAGACTGAGTAAGCATTGTCACAATCATAAAAAAAAATGCTATACATTTACAAATGTTGATATTAATGAGACCTGGAAGGTTTCAGGTCATTTATGTAATGGTAATAATCACACAGGGTCAAAGACAAGACCTAGTAGAAAAATCTGGGTAACACCAGAAATATCAAATTTCATTGATGGGAAGAGGAAATATAAAAATGCAGCACAGGAAGCACGCAAAAGAGAATACAGGTATCCAAAAAATTAAATTTACAGAAAAAGCAATGTGACTTAGTAGGAATGGCTAGAGGACGAATGCAATACTATAGAAGCATATATAACTAGGGGAAAGATGGATATTGTTATACGAAAATTAAAGACACCTTTGGAGGAAAATGAAGCAGTTGTAGGAATATCAAGAGCTCAGATGGCAAGCAAAGAAGGGAAAGCTCAGGCGTGGATGGAATATATAGAGGGTCTATACATGGGAAGCAAGCTTGACAGTATTATAGACAGAGAAGAGGAAGTAAGGGAACATGAGATGAGAGATATGATACTGCGAAAAGAATCTGACAGTGCACTGACAGCCATAACTAGAAACAAGGCTCCTATTCTCTCAGAATAATTGAGATGCTTGGGACAGCCACCCACGACAAACTTGTTAGCCTAAAGAAGGTCCCTATTCTCTGAGAATAATTGAGATCCTTGGGACAGCCACCCATGACAGACTTCTTCCACAGGATGTGCAAGATATATAAGACACGAGAAATAACCTAAAACTTCAATAAGAATGTAATAATCCCGATTATAAAGAAGGCAGGTATGTAATGGTGTGAATACTACTGAAATATCAATTTAATAAGTCTTGGTTGCAAAATACTGAAGTGAGTTATTTACAGAAGAATGGAAAAACTGGTAGAAACCTTCCTCAGGGAAGATCAGTTTGGGTTCTGGAGAAACAGGAGTATGCAAGACAATACTTATCCTAGAAGATAGTTTGAAGAAGGGTAAACCTACATTTACATCTTCTGTAGATTTATAGATATCTTTTGAAGGTAACAGGGGTAAAACACTGGGAGCTAAAGATTATTTACAGCTTACATAGAAATCCGACTGCTGTTACAAGTGTTGAAGGACATGAAAAGGAAGCTGTAATTGAGAACGGAGGGCGGCAGGGTTGAGGGCTATTCCTGATATTATTCAACCTGTATATTGTGCAAGGTGTGAAAGAAACCGGGAGAAATTCTGAAACAGAATTAAAGTACAGGAAGAAAAAATAAAAACTCTGAGGTATGCCGATGACATTGTAAATCTGTTAGAGATGGAAAAGGATGTGGAAGAGCAGTTGATCACAATGGATAGTTTCTTGAATAGAGATTATTAAGATGATCATCAACAAAAGTAAAACACAAGAAGTGGAATGTAGTAGAATTAAAAGGATACATGATATAAAACGGAGAATGCCAATAGCATGAAAAGCATTTCTGGAAAAAGAGGAGTTTGTTAAAATTTAATTTAAATTAAGTGTTAGGAATTTTTTTGAAGGTATTTGTCTTGAGTGTAGCCTTGTACGGAAGTGAAACATGGCCAATATGCAGTTCACACACGAACAGAATAGAAACTTCAGGATGGAATACTGACAATACTATGAAAAAGACAGTTGCTACTCCCCATAAAGCAGAGATGCACAACAAAAAGATTGTCAAACAAGCAAGCTTCTGGCAGAAAAGGCCTTCACTGGAATTAGACAAAACACACTCACAAGCTTCTTTTCGTTGTGCTATCTGGGACTCAGCAGCTCCACTATATGGTGACTAGTACCTACCCTTTTTCATAACATTCTCATTAGAAGAGAATAGAAGCATTTGAAATGTGGTGCTACAGATGAATGCTGAAGATTAGATGGGTAGATTGAATAATTAATGAGGAGGTACTGAACTGTACTGGAGAAAAACAACTTGACTACGAGAAGGGATTGATAGGCACCAACAAGGTGTAACCAGGATTTTGTCAGAGGTGGCAGGGGGGTTCCGATTTCTTAAAGAGGATCTTACGAAGGATCATATTTTTATTTATTGTGAGAACAAATTTATTTACTTTTTAATTTTGTGTTTATAATTTGCTTTCTGGCGCCCTTCATACTAATAGTACTTGGACTACAAAACTAAACAATAAAAACATTTATGGCAATATGGTAAAAAACAAAACACAGGTCAGTCTTCTAATGTAAGGTTCACCACCACACAGCTGAACAATCTTAATGTTGTGTTGAATAACTCAGAATGTTAAAGGCTTCAAACCTCTTTTGACAATAGCTATCTTTCTCCTATTGCAATTTTGTATTTAAGTTTCCAACTTATCTGAAACCAGTCTCTGTTGAGCCATCATGGACGGGGGATCTAGTCAAGTAATTATCAATGAAATTCACCAACAGGCCCCATATTCATCTCTCAAAAGTAAGCGATATTGTTGTACTGTGCCATATATTCCTGGCTGTCATAAAACAGTATCCCCTGTGCTTCATACGAAGACTTGAATGCAATGAAGTCTTCGAATGAAGCATGTGGATACAGTTTTGAATTCACAACATCCAGGAATATATGGCACTGTATGACAATATCGTTTATTTTTGAGAGATGCATATGGGGCCTGAAGATGGCATACTGGAATGCTGAAATTGGTAGTCAAAATAAAATAAAATAACATCTCAATTATGCCGCTTGTTGACGAATTTCATTGATAACTATCTGAAACCAAGTCAAAATTTCTTCCGCACATCAACACATCCCAAGTTTCTCAATTCACTCTCAAATTAAGTAGCTTTCATTTAATGAAATTCCTCAGTCTCCTTAAGTGATCGAGAACTTCTTTTTAAATTATTATTTCACTAGTCAGCTTGAAATTAAAGCAACCAAATTGATTTATAAAACAAAACTGAATGCAAAAATACTGTGAGCTACAGTTTTGGGATCTTAACATTGATGATTTCAGTTAGACTTGTAATGTATGTGAAGTCACAAATGAGTTTGTGTACATCCACGGTAATACAGAGCCACAGTCTTTGACACTAAGAGACTCATCTGTGAAGTACAGCGTATGTTACTGCGTATATCATGTTTATTTACAAATATATATTTCACGCTATTGTTACATTCCATCCTGGATTTTCCATTGTTTTCTTTTTATTTACAAATATGTGACAGTTGGACTCACTGTTCCAAGGATATTACAAATAAGACATCTCACAGTAGAGTATCTTTCTTGCAGTAAAACCTGAAGTGAGTCATCTTTATGCACAAATATATTGTACAAAATGATGATCGCTAGCTGCCTTCCAATGTAAATATCGCTGAACTACACATACTGTCAAAATCTAATGCAAATTAACATTAAAATTAAATACTGTCTGCCCGAGAAACAAATAACTACTCTCCAAATCAAGATTAGTATTGTTACAAAAGTAACAAAAATATTAATTTCTATGTAGTTGTACATGCAGTTTAAAAACCTTATAGTTTGAAGATAATGATACAAATTCTGGAAAGGCTTCAGTTATTATAGTTTTACAAGAGCATAACTAGGTTATAAATGAGAGGGGAGGATCAGGGATGCAGGGTGCAGTCGACTAGGACAAATTCAAAAAACCTGCTGAAAAATCTTTTAGAAATGAATGAACTATAGAATTTGATGTCATCATGTCCTTTTCCTCTCTCCAAAAATCCCTCCCCATTGTTACATATTGGAAGTGGTTTAGTATCACCCAAGTGACCAGATTGGGCAATTTGGACTATTAATGACTGAATTTTGAGCAATTTTTTTTTTCTATGGAAATGCAACCATCACCATTTGGGCGATATTTTTGTTGATTAATGTGATTTTTCAGCAACATAGGCAAATCCAAGTCTATTTTTATGCACCAGTTTTAATTTAATGTTATTTGCAGTTGTGTTTACTGCTCTGCTGCCTTGTGAAATACTGAAATATTGCAACCCCAAAGCTCTACTAGTCTCCAAATAACAACTCCAGTGCTAACATTAAATTGCTATAAATAGGTAATTAGGCTGTTATAATAGAGTGTACATATTTTTAACTTGCCAGAACACTAGTGCATGAATCAGATTTGATTTTCCTGTACTTTCTTGTTACAGATTTACCTGTAATTAGAAGTTATCACAACAGTACATAGAGCAGAAACAATAAATGGAAGCCCTTGCATTAAATTCAACTGCAAGTAAGAACTGAACTGATTAGCAAAATAACTGAACTCAAGTAAGGCCAACAATGTGTGTTAGTTGGTTTTGGATAAAGTATGGAGTGGCGATAGCTGATAGTGCTATTGATACATCGATAATTTAAAACTATCAATTGTGCGAATTCCTTTTTCATCATATGAATGAAAATCAAAACATCTTTCAATTTCACTTCACGGCACATGTGACTTCATTTAAGTGATTGGGGAGGGGGGGTGGAACCCACCCCCACCCACACCCTTGACTACTTCCTTGGCATCAAGGAATTGTCAATTTGTTAATGGAAGGAAGTGCTGGGGGTAACAATTGTAAATGGAGACAAAACCTTGAATACAGAAGCAAGTTCAAATGGATATAGATTGCAGTACTTATTTGGAGATGAAGATGAGCACAGGATATACTATCATGGAGAGCTACATCAATCCAGTCTTTGGACTCAAAACCAGAACAAGAGCAAACCAGCAGAAGTCTTACAGACCAAGAGGTGGCGGAAGAACTATATGAGCTTATGAATGAAATTCATGTAAATGGGGAAATTCCATCAGATTTCAAAAACAAAATAACTTTTAGACTTCTGATGAGAATAAGAGCAGATATATTTTAAAATTACTGCACAATCAGTCTAGCATCCTATGCATCCAAAATATCCACAAGAGTGCTTTATCACAGAATGCAAGGAAAAACTGAAAGTAAATTAGGAGAGGACCAGGTCAGTTTTAGGAGAAGCAGGAGCCCCGAGGAATTTTAACACCGCTGTTAATAACAGGGGGCATATTTACAAAAATCAAGAAAACATCCACTGCATACATAGACTTGGAGAAGGCAATTGATAATGTGGAATGGAATAAAATGCTTCCATTCTTGAGCATCATGGTATACACTACATTGATAGAAAGGTAATCCACTCTCTTTATGCTCATTAAACCATTGTTTTGTGTGTGTGTGTGTGTGTGTGTTTGGCACAAGTATGCTGATGGTGGATATGCTGGATGTTAAAGTAGGACAAAAAAAACCTCCCTCTCATCCTGGGATCTGTGTGACCTGCCTTTCCTTTTGAATCTTTTTTAATATTATCTTTCTCTTCTGCCTGGAGAGGGAATGTTAGTTCCTAACGTTAGGATAATGTGTGTACTTTTATATGTGACTATTGGCAGTAATGAAATTTTCCTCCTGAAGGTAAGTACTAGCCAGAAATTCTGTCTCAAAACTTATTAGTTTAAACTAGGACAAAAAGTTTTTGTCGCACAGATAAAGAAGAAAGATACAAGGGTCGCTCAAGGCAAAAGATATTTCAATAGCAGGCAACAGCAATTGACATCATAAAATACAATTGCAAAAAAAATCATGAAAAGCTTTGTTTGGAGCACAGCTCTGTGTGGGTATGAAACATGGACAATAGAGAAGCATAAATGAAACTATTAGAAACTTTTGAAGTGTAGTGCTACTGAAAGCTGATGAAAATCAGATAGCATTGCAAACACAACAGCTGAAGTGACTGTCGAGGATAAGATTTACGGGGCCATGCCTGGGTATAGGCAGATTGTCCACAATGCGGGATGTGGCTGAAATGAAGGTGGTAGCTGGCACATAACAGAAATGGTGAGCTGAATCAAATCAACTTTAAAAGTTGATGACCAAAATAACAACAGTTACATTACCTTCGATTTAATTACTACCGTAAGCTTCCCAAATAGGATAGCTAAGTCAAAGAATGAGGTAACATGTCACCTGGTGCAAGTAAAGTGAGAAACTTATACTATTTACAATAAATTCAATATAAATTATTAAATGCAGTGCCCTGTCCTCCTCTTATACAGACAATGAAGAAACTTGTTTATTATAATACAAATGAAGTGAAATATGGAAATATAGTTGGACAGAAGTCTTTTAACAGTAAGGAATATATGTATTGAGGTACTTCTTTGTGAGTTATCACTTAATAAAGGCACATATGTCGAAATCTGATGTCCAAAATAAATAAAGCCAAAGCCAAAGCCAATAGAAGTTTAGGTAGTACATGTTGTTCTGAAATACTGCAAGTCTGTGGACACAAGTAAACAGAAAATACTTATTATGGCATTTAAAAAAAAGTTCTACAAAATGGTTCAAGCACTGTGTCAAAAGGAAAGAGTTCTGTACTTGTCAATCAGACATCATCCAACAGAAGGTTAGTTGCATGTGGTGATATTGATGCATCAGTAACAATACTAGATACTAAGTCCGTTTTGTTTGCAAATGACAAAAACATTGTGATAAGAAAACAAATGGGTTTGGAGAGAGCTGTTAATGACATTTTCATGGCTGTTAATGAATTGTTTTTAGCCAATTCATTGTCATTACACTTCAAAAAGGAACTAGATGCAGTTCAGAAAGTGACCCACCCAGACAGCTGCACACATTAGCATGCATCTTCTGCGATTTGGGGTGGTGTGCCAATCTCAGAACAAATCCACTCAATGGATTAATGATGAGGGCAGGTGTACTGATAATGTAAATGTTGTTAAGACTCAGGTGGTGCAAAAATAAAGGAGGAGACGACATACATATACTTACTTTTGTTCTGTAATGTTTTACAACATAATATTTTGGGGTAACTCATCAAGTGAAGCTTTAAGTGTTCAAATTCTGACAGTGTGTAATAAGAATTATTTGTGGTGTGAATCTAAGAATGTAATGTCTAAAATTTTTTCCAGTATATTTATTTCTTAATAAAATATATCATAAATAATAAATCTCTCTGTTGTCAATCAATACTAGGAATAAAACTAATCTACATAAAGGCTAAAAATCCTAACCTTAGTCCAGAAAGGTGTCCTCCATTAAAGAACATTTATTTTCCAATACCAACAAGGAAATGTTTATCGTTACTAAACTACAGTCTGAGAGAGGCCCATAGGATATATGAGTGATCAACTGTAACAATTAAAATTTATTGGGAGCACCAATTTATGCATGTATCATTAATACAGTAATATCACATTATGACATCTCTATAATGTGTGTCTTCTTCACAACTTCAGTGCATGTTTTAAAGGTACTTGGCAACAATAGTGTTTTAATTACCTGATACACTTTAGTAACATATTTGTGACAATTCTGGTATTAATTTGTAAATGAAAATATGTTTCAAATGTAAGACAGTATTGTGGAATTGATACACTGTAATCCAGTGCTGTTTTCCTTTGTTACTATCCTCTAGCACATTACTCTAATTAGTGTCCATCCTTTTTCTCTTCTTTGCTGTGTTTTATCTGTAATGGTGAATAGCAATCTATCCTTTCCGTAATACTGTCAGTATTCCATCTTGGATTTTCCATTGTTTAAAATTTGACGTATTTCACATCATTAGCATATTAGTTCTTTTGTAAATATACATTGTGTGTTTTTGTTTCTCTGACATGATCCACAAACCTGAGGATATCCATGCTTTAGATCTATCAAACAAACAGTGTATCCAGTCTAATCTGATCAATAATATGGTAAAGCAGAACTTAAATGGCAACTAAAATAAAGTTGTTGAATATGCATATTAGGGGACCAGAAATATCTTAACATAACATGGATAGCAACTGAAGGGAGTACATGTTGCCTTGGTAAAAAGGCAGAGTTTAGTTGGAAGCAGTTTCCAGTTCATGTCTGGCATTATGCATAAATGACACAGGCAGCGTGAATGAATGTCTTGCCAAGTTGCAAACAATGTTTGCTGAAGTATTTGTACAAACATAAACAATAATATAGCAAATAGGAGACAGAATAATGCAGACTAAGCATTTTCCTCCTACTCCTATACCTCTTCTTCTTCTAATAAAGTACTCAATACCACATTCTGTTATTTTTAGTACAAATCTTTGTAAGGTAGCATTCAAAATTTTAAAGTACAAAGCAATTAATATGAACCAAAATTTTATTGCTTCATATTCTGGACAACATCTAGTTAAATAAGTTATTTTTATTATAAAATAAGGGACGGAATCAAACTTTTAAAGCAAAGTATATGTAACAACTGTGTGTACACAATAAAATCACGAATAAAAGCTACAAATTTCAGAAAGTATAGATAGAGAAATTGCATGTTTCACAGGAGCAATTTTGGTGCCAATTGTTACAAACGTAAAACACATTACTAAAATTTTACCCAGTGGTGGCAGAAATTCTTCATTTGGGAACACGAGAAACTAAAGTATGCAGAAGATAAGAGAAAATAGTCCACAGAAAGACATTTCCTAATATTCAGAACATTTTTGCAAATGACTGATGGATGCTCTCCAATTATCAGGTGCTTTCTCACATATCTCCCTTCACATCATTTTTTCTTTTATTTCCTATTTTCATCTAAAGAAGGCATTTTTGGTGATGAAACCTCCAGTTTCAGTAAGCGTAGTGGTGTTCCTGCTGAAACTGATTCCATTTCTTGTTTTACTGAGTTTTCTTGGTGCTAAATGTTTTACGGCAATTTCATTATTATTGTAGAAGGACTGGATTTATATCTTCATTCTTGTCCTTGTGGGAAGAGATACAGTTCTGCACTCTGTATCCTTGTAAGATCGTTAGGATCTATATTTTCTGAACACATCGGACACGGTTCGCCTGACTGAACAATCCTGTAAACAAAAGAACACCATTTTCACTTTTCAAAAAAAATTAATTTCATTTGCTTCACAAATAATTATCATTGTGAATCAACGAATTATTTAGAAATAAAGGAGTTACTAAATAATTTGTTATTCTCAACCAGGGTTTTCTGAACATTCTCATTGTGAATCAATATATATATATATGTGATTTAGGGTAATCATCAATGACAATGATACTTGATAAAATTACAGACAATTAAGACTGTAAAAGATCAGTCTTAAAACAACAATGTTGAATAAGCAATGTAACATACAGACTGAAATATAGTTCTTCAGTTTAAAAACTAAGCTAGTTGGTGTCCATTTCTCTGTGCCATACAGGCTGCTGCTATTTAGTAAATACTATTGTCACACACACAAATATGGTTGTTTCTGGAATAATAGTAAGAAACAAACAGTCTTTCAGATGTGGCATAACTGGCATCTAGAAAACTTTATACCTTTAAGTCAAGCAAGCAAGAAAAAATAATGTCTATTAGGGTGGCTGGATTCCAAACTGAGATTCCCACTAAGTAGCAAATCAACAGATTGATCCTTGATCTCAGGCTTGCTAAACTGAAAGAAAATTATGGAATAAGTGTTAGAATGATACTATCTACCAGTACCTGTAGTTCACTTTAAATTATTAAAATTAGTACTTTTACTCATCTACCCACTTACTCTTGCCAATTTTATTGTGTTTGACATCTAAGATGATAAATGTAATTTATTAAGCAGTGAGAAAGATGAAGAAAAATCTTGATAAATATGAAGAGTGTAGCTACCAAATTCATTCATTAATACTAGTTATAAACTTTTCCGGTGTCATGAAATTTGTAGGGAGCAACTGGCTATTGCTATTCCACAGACACAATCACCAATGAGCAGAGATTTATTACAGACAACCTTCAGTTAATTTAAACAATAAGATTATCGAAAAGATTTTTTTTTATTTGCACTGATGTGTGAACAGTGATCAGTCACAGTGAGGGGAAATAAAATTAATTTCGCTATGAGTACAGGTGATGCTTGTATTTGCTTCATTAGACTCTATTAATGCTAAATTATGGAGTAAACAAAATAACACAATTTAAATGAAACTTCACACCAGGCTATCTCTGGATAAGAAATGTTGAAGTATTCATGATGGACTTCAGACCAACCTCTATGAGCAGTGCAAGTGGGAGGTCATACAGAACTGGAATTCCAGACAATGTTTTCCAAGTACTACACATTATAGCATCACCAATGCTGAAACTGACGTGCTGTGGTGAGGCTACGACAGGTGGACAATGTGGTACAGTGTAACAGTAGGAGGCAAACAGGAAGGAAAATGCAAGAGAGAGAGAGTAAGATGAACATTGATAACAACTGCGTTTGATAGTAGGGACAGAGTGAGAAGTAAACATAAGAAAACAAAGAAAAAAAGGAGGAAAAGAAATAAAGAGTGGCATGAATCATACAATCAAAAAATTAAACAATGGAAAATCCTCGACAGAATGTGACAATTTGCTGCTCACCATATAGAGGAGATGCAGAGTTGCAGATAGGCACAACAAGAGACTGTCACAAAATGAGCTTTTGGCCAACATGGCCTTTATTGGGAAAGTACTCAACAAACAAACAAACAAACAAACAAACAAACTCACACACACACACACACACACACACACACACACACACACACACACACACACACACACACGACCATTGTCTCTGGCATTGAAGCCAGATTACAAGCATTAGCGCATTATGGGAGAGGCCAGGTGGAGGTAAAGAGGAGGCTGTAGTGGGGAGAGGGAGGGATAGTGGATATGAATCAGCATTTTTAAATACGTAACTTGATAATTCAAATATCTGCCAGTTGTCTTCAGTTTCTAAAACTGACTGATGTACAATAAACTGGATGGAAAATATTGATCTGTTTGAGTTTATGTAGCACCACAGCTTTCTTTGTATATTCTAAAAGATGTTTTGTCATAAGGGAAAAAATGTGAATATGGTAATGGAATGCCCTAAGTGGAATATTAAACAAAATCAACCAATGGAAAATCCAGGATGGAATGATGACAATATTATGACAAGGATAGTTGCTACTCACCATATAGCAGAGGTGCTGAGTCACAGATAGGCACAACAAACAGACTGGCAAAGAAAGCTTTGGGCCAAACAGGTCTGTTTGACAGTCTCATTTTCTAGATAATTGACCTAAAATGGGCTTCTTCTACTATAAACCCATGCTGATGTACAATTGCTGACTAATGGATAGTATACCAATGTTGTTGTGGTCTTCACTCTGACGACTGGTTCGATGCAAGCTCTTCATGCTAGTCTACATTGTGCAAGTCTCAGCATGTCTATGATCTGCACCCACTTGAAGCTGCTTACCGTAGTCAAGCCTCAGTCTTCTTCCACAATTTTTTAACCCCACATTTCCCTCCATGAGCAAACTGATTATTCTTTGCTGTCTCAAAATAAGTCTATCAACCAATCCCTCCTGTCACTCCAATTGTGCCACACATTTATTTTGCTAAACAAGAACTGGATATACATCCCAATTTGAGGTAACATGGGAATTGTGTCAGGACACAAAGTCTGGCTTTGAACTATCACTTAATCCAATTTGAACTCAGAATAGTAATAAATCATGCAAAATATGATGGAAAAAGACACCTACATTTTCGTTTTTTTGTAATTTTTTTTCCATTTTTAAGGGTTTTAAAATTTCCCTTAACCAATTAAATTACAAAATGTCAAAATATATAACATTTTTTTGTTTTTTGGAAACTATGTGGTAACAATATGGACTGGTTTTATGAACTGTCAGTTTGCAAAAGGAATATAAATGACAATGCAAAAAAATTGTCTAATTGTTTAAATGCCCAGCTATCATAGTTAAAACTAACTGTGATGAAGAAAACATATAAGTAGATTTTCACAGGACATATAATGGTTAGTTTTTGGTAAGAGTTGATGAAAGAGCACATATAACTGGCCATTTTAAAAACTCTCTAATCGTAAATCAATTCAAACATATTCGAATGTCTGACGTTGACCTTCTTTAGTTAGTTAGTTAGTTAGTTAATTTCATGTTCCATGGATCATGTTGCACAATAAATCCCAATGATTTCGAATGCGTCATTATACATTCACATCACAAATTAATTTGTAAATATAGTTACATGCTGAACAGCATGTTACTGTAAACAAAACCTCGATTCACTCAAACAATATGGGTAAATCGGTTAGGGATTATTAGTATACAAAATATAGAGAGAGCTCTGCAGTTGCTGTATCTGTGAGGATAGTAATTTCTATGATATTGTTTCACACAGTTTTAATTGGCAAATGGGTAGCAATACAAATTTTCAGACAATTCTGACTGCATAGTAGTATTCTAACCATAAGCCATTAAGGCATAAGTACGTCTTCCCTAGCCTACAGATTTGCTGTTAAAGCCAACTTTGAGGAAGAAAACAAAACAGCACATTGTTGTGTGTACAATTTATGTTTTGTTAAGGAAAAACATTAAATATGGGAGAAACAATCTGTCTAATCATTTAAATACCCTGCTATTGTTGTTAAAACTGACTGAGAAAGAAAACAAAACCACACATTTACACTGCACAGCACATTTTCTTCTTTGCAGTAAATTTTAACAGAAAACTCGTACATTGCTGTTTAAAAAAAAATTATAGTCTATGTCCATCCAAATTTTTATTAGAGTATCATGTAAAAATTCCAAGTAAATTGGTTAAAAATTTTCTAGACTTTTGCTGATAACATTTCCTTTTATATATTACCAGCTGTCAGATACTTCCAACTACAAACATTACCACAGTGACCCCATTCCAGTAATGCAGCAGGATATGCAGTCACTACTCAAATCCTTAGGCCCATCCCATAAACTCTACCAGCAGTCCATCTCTCTGCTCACTCCTACTGGTCCCACACTCCTACCTTCTAAATGCATCGTAAAGTCCATAAACTTAACCACCCAGGATGCCCCATTGTGGACAGTTACTATGACCCCACTGAGAGAATCTCTGCTCTCGTAGACCAACACCTTCAATCTATTATCCAGAACCTTCCCTCCTATATAAAAGATACCAACCATTTCCTCCACCAACTCTCCATAGTTCTTGTCCCTTTACCACATGGTGCCCTGCTCATCACTATTGATGTCATCTCCCTGTACACTAACATTCCTAATGCCCATAGCCTTACCACTATTGAACACCAACTTTCCCAACACCTGACGGATTACAATCCAACAACCTCCTTCCTAATTGCCATGACCAACTATATCCTCACTGACAATTACTTCTCTTTGAAGGCATTACCTACAAACAAATCTGGGTACGACTATGCGCATATGGGCACCTGCATGGCACCATCCTATGCCAACCTATACATGAGCAACCTAGAGAAATCCTTTCTAAACACCCAGAATCCTAAACTCCTCACCTGGTTCGGATTACTGATTACATCTTTGCTATCTGGATCGAAGCTGAGGACACCCAATCCACATTCCTCCAGAACCCCAACAACTTCTCTGCCATTTGCTTCACCTCATCCTACTCAACCCAACAAGCCACCATCTTACATGTTGACCTCCACTCAAAGATGGCTACATCAGTACCTCTGTCAATATCAAATCTACTAACCACTAGCAATACCTCCATTTTTTACAGCAGCCACTCGTTCCATACAAAGAAGTCCCTTCTGTACAGCCTAGCCACCCATGGTCATCGCATCTGCAGTGACAAGCAGTCCCTCTCGAAATATACTGAGGGTCTCATGGAAGCCTTCAATTACCATAATTACCCTCCCAACCTTGTACAAAAACAAATTTCTCATGCCTTATCTTTCCAGTCTCCCACCACCTCCCAAAGTCCCACCATAGAGGAGCATTTCCCTCGCAACTCAGTACCACCCAGGACTGGAGCAACCAAATTACTTTCTCCGCCAGGGTTTTGATTAACTCTTGCTGTGGCCTGAAATGAGAAATGTCCTGGCCACTTCTCTTCTCACGTCTGTGGTATTCCATCATTCACCGAACCTACACAATGTACTAGTCCATCCTTACACAACCCTGCTCTCAATTACTTACCTCATGACTCATATCCCTCTAATATACCTAGATGCAAGACCTGTCCCATACATCCTCCCACCACCTCCTACTCCAGTCTGTTCACTAACATCACCTATTTGTGTGGTCTACAAACTTAGCTGCAATCACTGTGCTGAATTCTATGTAGGCATGACAACCAACAAGCTGTCTGTCCGCATGAATGGCCACTGTGGCCAAGAAACTAGTGGATCACCCTGTTGCTGAACACACTGCTGAACATGATATCCTTCATTTCAATGACTGATTCACAGCCTGTGCCATATGGATCCTTCCACCAACACCAGCTTTTGGGAACTTTCCTTGTGATACGTCCCATCTTTCCATAACCCTCCTGGCCTCAACCTTAGCTATTCACTTTTCTCACCCATCCAGTCCCTTGCCTGTTCCCATTCCAGCACTAAACAGCCATCATTCCACCACCACACCCTGTCTTTTTATTTCTCTCCGTTTCACCCCCCCCCCCCCCCCCCCCCCCCCGCCTTCGCCTCACCACCTCTCCCCTGCCTGCCATCTAACGTGCACCACTTCACTGTCCATCACTCCCACCATACTATCACTCCTCCTCCCCGCCCCAGCCTCATCCTTACCCCCATCCAGTCACCACTCCCATTCATGCACTGGTGCTGCTGCTCACAGTGTGGTTTCAGTTGCCCGAAGCTGCAGTCGTGAGTTGCATTTGTGTGTGTGTGTGTGTGTGTGTGTGTGTGTGTGTGTGTGTGTGTGTGTGTGTGTGTTGTTGACAAAGGCCTTAATGGCCGAAAGCTATAATTGTGAGAGTCTTTTTGTTGTGCCTATCTGTGACTCAGCATCTCCGGTATATGATCAGTGGTAACTTTCCTTCTCATAATATTTGTCATTCTTAAATTTATATTGATGTATTTTGGTAGCTGCGCCTGCCCTGTGCAAAATAACAACTTATTTAGATATTACTGTTTCCAAGTCATATGTTTACATGTAATTTACAGTTAGGGACACTCAGTTTTATTCTATTAAAGAAAAAAATTCACGTGAAAAAATTACGGAGAGACACTATGACCAGCCAATATACTTACCTTCAGGTGATACAAAGACTTTTATATTAAGTAACAAATCTATCCAAAGAATCAGTGTTAAAACTGAATGTAATACAAGTAACAATATAACAACAACTACTTCAAAAATAAAAGCAAAAGCGTATAATCAATCAGAAATATACAAGCTTAGCTACAGTTCATGACCAAAGACATGAATAGGATAAACAGAAGAAATTTCCATACAAGATTCTGTGAGCACATGGATCTTCCTCACTTAAGAAACCTAAACAGATCCAGCTTACATGTTACTGAAGACTATTGCGACTGCGCTTGCATATCAGTAAAATAAAATGAAATTAAATTTGTGTATGGCATTATTGGTCAGGAGGCCCTGCATGGAATGTTCAGGAGCTTTGTGGAAGTACTCATTTGACGACATTTCGACGATTTGAACATCAATGATGATAAAATGCTTATGAGGACAAAACACACACACACACACACACACACACACACACACACACATACACCACACACAGTGACGAGCAGAAATATACGATCTGGCTGGCAATCAAACTAGATGCCCCATAGTTAAGAGTCTACAATGCTAACCACAAGACTAGAAATGGCTCAGCCAAACCACTTCGCAGTTTAGAGCTACAAGGTGCATGATGCTTGAGAAGCTAAAATGCAATGCCTTGTGATTGATATTAATATAGAAGTATGAATTAACACGTCGAGGACTGTATAAGCACTATATTCATTACATTGAATCGTAGAACATATCGAAGAATAAACCATTTTCACAAATATAAAGTTCAAAAGTCAAAGAGTAAATAGCTTTCTCAGAGAGGCATTATTGTTCCATGTTTAGTGTTATACCCTTCAGATCAATAAACATGTACCACACAGTTTCTGAAGTAGCCTATGTTCTTCCTCAGCATCCAAGCTATCTCTATACCAAATTGCATCGAAATCGATTCAGTGGTTTAATTTTGAAAGCATAACAGACAGAGTTGGTTTTCCATTTGATATTAGCATGGACAGAAATAAACGGACATGCATAGCAAAAAGCCAACAAAAATTGCACTTGGCTCATAAAGGTAGTAGAGTCTTGTTGAAAAAATAGAAATTTACTGCAATAAGTGCACATTCCCAAGTGATCTACTAAATGATCAAACAAAGCTTGAAACATGGCATGTTTAATTTAACCATAACATGCTTAACCCACCCCTAATTATCTCATTTTGTAACCACAGAATTGTGATTACATTTTAAGTGTACATCCTCCCATGAACCATGGACCTTGCCGTTGGTGGGGAGGCTTGCGTGCCTCAGCGATACAGATAGCCGTACCGTAGGTGCAACCACAACGGAGGGGTATCTGTTGAGAGGCCAGACAAACATGTGGTTCCTGAAGAGGGGCAGCAGCCTTTTCAGTAGTTGCAAGGGCAACAGTCTGGATAATTGACTGATTTGGCCTTGTAACAATAACCAAAACGGCCTTGCTGTGCTGGTACTGCGAACGGATGAAAGCAAGGGGAAACTACGGCCGTAATTTTTCCCAAGGGCATGCAGCTTTACTGTATGATTAAATGATGATGGCGTCCTCTTGGGTAAAATATTCCGGAGGTAAAATAGTCCCCCATTCGGATCTCCGGGCGGGGACTACTCAAGAGGATGTTGTTATCAGGAGAAAGAAAACTGGCGTTCTACGGATCGGAGCGTGGAATGTCAGATCCCTTAATCGGCCAGGTAGGTTAGAAAATTTAAAAAGGGAAATGGATAGGTTAAAGTTAGATATAGTGGGAATTAGTGAAGTTCGGTGGCAGGAGGAACAAGACTTCTGGTCAGGTGACTACAGGGTTATAAACACAAAGTCAAATAGGGGTAATGCAGGAGTAGGTTTAATAAGGAATAGGAAAATAGGAATGTGGGTAAGCTACTACAAACAGCATAGTGAACGCATTATTGTGGCCAAGATAGATACGAAGCCCACACCTACTGCAGTAGTACAAGTTTATATGCCAACTAGCTCTGCAGATGACGAAGAAATTGAAGAAATGTATGATGAAATAAAAGAAATTATTCAGATACTGAAGGGAGATGAAAATTTAATAGTCATGGGTGACTGGAATTCGAGTGTAGGAAAAGGGAGAGAAGGAAACATAGTAGGTGAATATGGATTGGGGCTAAGAAATGAAAGAGGAAGTCGCCTGGAAGAATTTTGCACAGAGCACAACTTAATCATAGCTAACACTTGGTTTAAGAATCATGATAGAAGGTTGTATACATGGAAGAACCCTGGAGATACTAAAAGGTATCAGATAGATTATATAATGGTAAGACAGAGATTTAGGAACCAGGTTTTAAATTGTAAGACATTTCCAGGGGCAGATGTGGACTCTGACCACAATCTATTGGTTATGACCTGTAGATTAAAACTGAAGTAACTGCAAAAAGGTGGGAATTTAAGGAGATGGGACCTGGATAAACTGAAAGAACCAGAGGTTGTACAGAGTTTCAGGGAGAGCATAAGGAAACAATTGACAGGAACGGGGGAAAGAAATACAATAGAAGAAGAATGGGTAGCTTTGAAGGATGAAATAGTGAAGGCAGCAGAGGATCAAGTAGGTAAAAAGACGAGGGCTAGTAGAAATCCTTGGGTAACAGAAGAAACATTGAATTTAATTGATGAAAGGAGAAAATATAAAAATGCAGTAAATGAAGCAGGCAAAAAGGAATACAAACATCTCAAAAACGAGATCGACAGGAAGTGCAAAATGGCTAAGCAGGGATGGCTAGAGGACAAATGTAAGGATGTAGAGGCTTATCTCACTAGGGGTAAGATAGATACTGCCTCCAAGAAAATTAAAGATACCTTTGGAGATAAGAGAACCACTTGTATGAACATCAAGAGTTCAGATGGAAACCCAGTTCTAAGCAAAGAAGGGAAAGCAGAAAGGTGGAAGGAGTATATAGAGCGTCTATACAAGGGCGATGTACTTGAGGACAATATTATGGAAATGAAAGAGGATGTAGATGAAGATGAAATGGGAGATACGATACTGCGTGAAGAGTTTGATAGAGCACTGAAAGACCTGAGTCGAAACAAGGCCCCGGGAGTAGACAACATTCCATTAGAACTACTGACAGCCTTGGGAGAGCCAGTCCTGACAAAACTCTACCATCTGGTGAGCAACAGGCGAAATACCCTCAGACTTCAAGAAGAATATAATAATACCAATCCCAAAGAAAGCAGGTGTTGACAGATGTGAAAATTACCGAACAATCAGTTTAATAAGCCACAGCTGCAAAATACTAACACAAATTCTTTACAGACGAATGGAAAAACTAGTAGAAGCCAACCTTGGGGAAGATGAGTTTGGATTCCGTAGAAATACTGGAACATGTGAGGCAATACTGACCTTACGACTTATCTTAGAAGAAAGATTAAGGAAAGGCAAACCTACGTTTCTAGCATTTGTAGACTTAGAGAAAGCTTTTGACAATGTTGATTGGAATACTCTCTTTCAAATTCTAAAGGTGGCAGGGGTAAAATACAGGGAGTGAAAGGCTATTTACAATTTGTACAGAAACCAGATGGCAGTTATAAGAGTCGAGGGACATGAAAGGGAAGCAGTGGTTGGGAAGGGAGTAAGACAGGGTTGTAGCCTCTCCCCGGTGTTATTCAATCTGTATATTGAGCAAGCAGTAAAGGAAACAAAAGAAAAATTCGGAGTAGGTATTAAAATCCATGGAGAAGAAATAAAAACTTTGAGGTTCGCCGATGACATTGTAAGTCTGTCAGAGACAGCAAAGGACTTGGAAGAGCAGTTGAACGGAATGGACAGTGTCTTGAAGGGAGGATATAAGATGAACATCAACAAAAGCAAAACGAGGATAATGGAATGTTGTCAAATTAAGTTGGGTGATGTTGAGGGTATTAGATTAGGAAATGAGACACTTAAAATAGTAAAGGAGTTTTGCTATTTGGGGAGCAAAATAACTGATGATGGTCGAAGTAGAGAGGATATAAAATGTAGACTGGCAATGGCAAGGAAAGTGTTTCTGAAGAAGAGAAATTTGTTAACTTCGAGTATAGATTTAAGTGTCAGGAAGTCATTTCTGAAAGTATTTGTATGGAGTGTAGCCATGTATGGAAGTGAAACATGGACGGTAAACAGTTTGGACAAGAAGAGAATAGAAGCTTTCGAAATGTGATGCTACAGAAGAATGCACAAGATTAGATGGGTAGATCACATAACTAATGAGGAAGTATTGAATAGGATTGGGGAGAAGAGAAGTTTGCGGCACAACTTGACCAGAAGAAGGGATCGGTTGGTAGGACATGTTCTGAGGCATCAAGGGATCACCAATTTAGTATTGGAGGGCAGTGTGGAGGGTAAAAATCGTAGGGGGAGACCAAGAGATGAATACACTAAGCAGATTCAGAAGGATGTAAGTTGCAGTAGGTACTGGGAGATGAAAAAGCTTGCACAGGATAGAGTAGCAAGGAGAGCTGCATCAAACCAGTCTCTGGACTGAAGACCACAACAACAACATGTGCATAAATTACATGGACCTTAAAAAAACTGTACATATTATAATACTGTGGCATGGGAAGCTTGTGTCTTGTGTACAGCAGTAGTTTACGTGGCCAAGACTTTAAATAAGCAGGCAGAGTGAGCCTTGATGCTTTTTTTGTGGAAGTCATTTCACTGGCGTACTTTGTTCATGGTTTGTGGTAAGACTGGTGAGACTTTGTCCGGCCAGAGTGCCACAGATGTATAGAGTGCTTAATATTTGTGCATTTCGTACTTTGTGTAAATTTCTGTTGGTGCATTGAGTTTTTAAAGTCCTCCTGTGCAAAAAGTAGAACTTTTTCACACATAGGTGACAATTATTACAGTGATTTATTTACAGTTCAAACTTTAATGATAAATAGTGCATGGGATATTGACTATGACTCTGCTTGCTACTCATAGTTTTAATTATTTTCATAACAGAATTCCACGGCCGAGTTTGTATGTAATTTCTTTGGGGTTTCTTTTGTTGAAACACACACTGGAAGCTAATATTTAATTCAGTGCATTTTGCCAGTGTTATTTATCCTGTGGCATATATTCTTATTTTGCCATTATTTATTAATTCTTTGTCTGTGCACTGGTCATGCGGTAGCGTTCTCGCTTCCCACGCCCGGGTTCGATTCCTGGCGGGGTCTGGGATTTTCTCTGCCTCGTGATGACTGGATGTTGTGCGCTGTCCATAGGTTAGTTAGGTTTAAGTAGTTCTAAGTTCTAGGGGACTGATGACCATAGATGTTAAGTCCCATAGTGCTCAGAGCCATTTTTTGTCTGTGTACTTTGTGTAACTGCTTGGTCATCAAGTTTGTAATTTGACTGACAAACTATTCTGCATACTATGTGAGATGTGTGTTGTTTAGGCCAAAAGGTGACAGTTTACAACTGAATCCCTACAGAGTAATGAGAAGCACAATTTTCTAGGTTGCATTTGTCCATCTGGAGGAAGACCATTAAGTTATACTCAGTCATAGCACACCACATCAAAATTAAAGCCACACTCATCCTTGAAGTACTGTCACACTTCTGTATTTTAGTTTTAGATTTAGATAGCCTAATTTGCACAAAACTAGTAATAACAATTTTTAAAAAAAACATAATATAGATTGTTATGTTCATAGAATTAATGCAAGCTCACCTAACTGTAAAACATGCATAAATGTAAGACTCTAAAAAATGTGGGAGCTGAAGGAACTGTTATTTTGCACAAGATAGCTGCAGCATTCAAAATTTAGTTGGCTTAAAACTTAACCCCTTACTGCATGACTTTTTTTATTGTTGTGAAAAAAATGTCACATGTTAATTTCAGTGTCCTGGAGTCTGGAAAAATACTTAAAAATTATATCTCTTATGTGTGCTCCATTAGTTTTGATTTAAGGATTTGTGTCATACGTGGGACAGCGCAGTTACGGCTAACATACTGTGATGCTAATTTCAGGCTGGATGAGAAAACACTTTGAAAATATACTACAAGATATAAACATAAATTAGCAGAACTAAGATTATTTTTTTAAATAATTACAATTTCTGTTCATTAATTTGTGTGTTTATCAGAAATCAAATGAAATTATTTATCATTTAGTCTATATTTCATGAAACAGTTTCTCTCCTTATTCAAACATAAAGATGCACTGCACTTCAGAGATGCTATGTAGGATTTTCCATTGCAATTTGGATACTTGCATCAACCATGGTTTTCGAGACAGACTGGCACATGAACTATTCCATCCTGTCGTACCTGATGCTATGGAAGATCTGCCAAAGGACCTTTCTTCTTCTTACTGTCCAGCTGTTTTTGGACTTCGTTGCTTGGTCTACCTCTCTTCTTGGATAATGTTTTGCCCTTTTTACAGAGGGCATCTGCAACTGCTACCATGAAACCCGCTAGGGGCATGTAGTCTGTATTTCTCCTTCTCCAAAGTAGTGAGCTATTAACATAAGCTAGATCAATTAGATGGAAGAATATCTTCAGCTACCATTTTTTTGATCTGATTTGAATTCTGTAATATCCAAGCGTAGAATCTAACAGATCGACATCACTCATGTAGTCATTGTAGATCATCACAGAGTGTGGACAAGATATCATTTTGTATTTCTATTCCTTTCTGAAAAGCCTCTTATTTTCACCTTCTGGCTTGGATCCAACATATGTGGACAAAGTGTTGACTACTCTGTTGTCAAACCAGCATACTAGTGACAATTGTACGCCATCTACTGTTGCTACCTTCTCCTTCACGTTACCTTAGGCATTCTTCTACATTGCTGCCTCTTTAGGAAAAATGCAACCTGGTACACGATTGTACGAACTGTTCCTAGTGACTGTATTACCTCCTTATGCAAATATACTTCCACAGGTATGCTAGTGAACCAATTGCCAATAACAAGCTTGTGGTTCACATGTAGTGGGACTGTTCGCGTAAGATGCACAACAAAATTGCTGCTAACTCCTAGTTCCACAGCACCAGATTATTTTGACCTCCAGCAAACATTTCGTAATCCTAGCTGAATCCTGACACCCCACTGAGAACAAAAGTTTTGAACCCCCACTTATATATTTTATTAGAATTAGGTTGCTTTAGTGAAGATCTGCACTTTGTTGGAATAATCTGTCCATCAACAGCTAAAAATTCCTCTTTTGGTACTCACAAGTCTTCCACACAACTGGTCTAGCAGTGGGTGAATTTTGAAAAGTTTGTCATGGTTGGGGTCACTAGCGGGGACTAGATTACTGTTATCACAGAAGCATATGAAGCATTTTATTTCTTCCCATCAATTACAGCTCATTATTTCACTTACAGCAGGGTGACCCAGATGTTGAGACCAATAATGCCTTATTGCTGGGAGTTGAATAATGGACATAAGCATGGTCGTACCAATAAATTGTTCAATTTCTTCTACATTAACATTTACACTTTTACTGGGATGGCATTGTACATGTAGCAGCACCACCGTTTAAGATAGGAAAAAGTTAGATTCGGTGCAATATTTATGAGCGCTCAAGTTACAGCCAGGCGTGGGCCTGTTGACAGTAAGTTACTCTTACCAGCGATTGTGAAGCAGAATGGAGGCCACAGGGCCATAGAACTGCTGAAAAGAGTAAACAGAGCGGTTCGCATGGCGCAGGTTACAGGCAGAAGGGGCCCACTAGCACATCATAGGTGTTATGAGTACATGACTTGGAGCGGCACATTAGCAAAACAGAGGCGCACAGCCGCGCATAAATAGGTGCTGGTTTTCTAACGAGGGGAATTAAATTGTGGCAGCTCTCGTGGATGGTGGGTCGCTGAGGCAGCCCTTTCGCGCCAAGCTGTTTTGCAGACAGCGAAGTGGTGTCCTCGGCATTGCAGGACCCTGTGATGTAGACAGAGAGGAACGCGACACTGTAGCTGGGAATAATAAAACACTTGAAGATCACGATCAAGTTTTAATACGGCATATCCTGACAGTTTCCATCCATGTCCTACATTCCTCCACCGCATGCCAACATCTACATTTGGCAGTGACGGCTACATTTGGTGTCAGAATAGCGGGCGTTGTCTGTACAGTACGACATTTGAGCCCACTGCCTGCATTACAGTCACATAATGTGGTGAGTTTTGACCAATTTTTCTTTTTGAGTCTGGACATTTTCTTTCTTTATGTTGTCGGAGTAAGTGTTAGTGTGTTTGGGGCAGTAAGATTTTTTTTTCTTTCATGGCATTTTATTACTTTTGTATTGGTTGAGTGTGATGTTTTCTTTATCTCCTCCTAAAACGTAAGATGAGATACTGAGCTGTAAGAAGTCAGTTTATTTTTGTAGTTAAATGTTTTGTTTCTGTGGGATTTTATAGGTCGAAATGGGACTAATTGGGAATGAAAGCAGAAGGCCGAGCAAAGGGCACTTGATGTATTTTTGAGGGGTCACCGGTGCATATGGTGCGGAAAGTGAGTGAAGTGATTCTGAAAGATTTGGATTCGGCCATTCAGCTGACAATCCAATGGGAGGAAATCGATGTGGCAACGGGGGTACATGATGAACAAACAGTGTTTACAGTGGGTATATTATGAGTGTGGCCATACGGGACATGTGCAGAGGCAGTGTACCCAGTCACTGAGGAATAGAGGAAGGGGCGGAAATCAGTAGCCATGGAGGATGGAGAAGTGGAGTTAGTAGAGGTGGACAATCGTTAATCGGCAGAGGGGGCCCAAGACCCACCTAAGGGAATTCCTGTTTAATTTCAATGCTACAAACACAAGTGCAGAGATGGAATGTTCAGTGGTAGCATCCATAGGAACTAAAAAGTTTAAGATTTTGTTGGACACAAGGGTGCAAGTGTCTGTGGCTACTAGGAATATAATGGGATGAAGGAAGCTAGACCCACCACATTATAGGTTGCATGGAGTGGGGGATAAGGAGGTCACACCTTTGGGGTCAGTGGCAGTTGACTTTTGCATAGGGAAAGTCCGACTTGATGCATGAATGGAGGTAGTGCCAAAGGTAAGCGATGGCTATGACATGATCCTAGGAGTAAATTTCTTGCAACAACATCATGCCAAAATTGACCTTGGAGAACAAACTGTGGAGCTTGGTGGAACGTTATTTCAGCTAGGGGAAACTGTTATCGATGCAGAGCTGTCACGGGGGGCGTTCAACGTAATGAACAAACCAACTGAGCCACGTACATTAGCATTAAGGCTTAATTCGCATGAGTGTGTGTCTAGTGGCACAGGGAAGTTGCTTTAGGTAAGTGTAGAGTCAAATCTACCTGTGGGTACGGTATGTGTTATTGAACCATTGGGGATATTGGAGTTTTGGATCCATTAGGCTGTTTTGTGAAACGTAGTATTGTACACGTACAACAGGGAAACGATGGGCGAGTGGTCCCCGTGAACATAGACAATGTTAGCGCTGTAGATGCGAATTTGGGAAAAGGAGTTTTAGTAGTGAATTTGGATGTACCACATGACGAATACTGGTGTTCAAGAGGTAGGCGTAGTGATCAACCACTAACTGCTGATAGAACTGCACTGCATAACAAACTTATGCATTTGAGAGGAGGATGGAATAAAAGCATATGGAAAAGTTGTTATGGGAATTTAAGGATTTGTTTCTTCCACAAGGACCGTTACCAGCAACTCCATTAGTTCAGGATACCAACAGGGAATGAAGCACCTGTTAACTGTAAACCATACAGAATACCGAGGTATTTTTAGCTGATTGTGGAGAATTTCATTGCTCAGCAGCTTGCAGACAGTATTATAGAGCATAGTAATAGTTGCTAGGGAGCGGGCATTGTCGTTGTGACTAAAAAATCTATGGATGGAACTAAGAAATACAGATTTTGTTGCGACTACCGATACCTCAATAATAAGACAGTAATGGACGCATATCCCATTCCAAACATATCGGAGACTTTGGATCACTTAGGATGATGGATTTGACAAGTGGTTATCATCAGTTAGAGGTGGCTCCAGAGGACTGTCCAAAAACTGCTTTTTCTACTCCTGAAGGCCATTACCAGTACATCAGAATGCCATTCAGTTTGAAAAACACTTCGGCAATGTTTCAGAGTTTGCTAGATTGTGTGTTAAGGGGTTTAAAACCACGGCAGTGTCTTGTCTATTTGGATGGAGCAGCATAGACAGCAGTTAAGGGAAGTCTTTATGAGGTCAAGAGCAGCTCGTTTGACATTGAGCCTGGACAAGTGTCATTTTGCATTGGAAGAAGTGAAATATTTAGGTCATATCATCAGTAAGGACGGAGTGCGAACAGGTCCAAAGTTGGTACAGGCTGTAATGGATTTTTGGGAGCCAAAAACAGTTAAGCAAGTGCAATAATTTGTTGGAGTTTGCAATTTCTATCGAAAGTTTGTGAAGGGTTTTGCAGATTTCGCACAGCCATTGACGCGATTGTTATGGAAGGGTGTGAAATTTGAGTCGACAGAAGAGTATCTGAAAGCGTTTGACAAACTGAAAGAAGTGTTAACATCTAGTCCGGTTCTTGTTTCCAGATTTTGAAAAGAAATTTATTCTAACATGCCATGAATCAAATCAAGCATTAGGGTGTGTTCTTAGTGAGGAAATTTATGGGAAAGAACATCCTGTAGCCTATGTGTCTAGGTAGTTGAATGCAGCAGAAAGGAATTACTCAACAACAGAGAGGGAGATGCTTAGTGTAATCTATGGAATCACATATTTTAAATGTTATTTATATGGGAGAAGATTTTGGGTAGTAGCAGATCATGCTGTGTTGAAGTGATTGTTGGGGTTGAAGGATCTGTCCACAAGAATCGCTAGGTGGGCTGTGAAGCTTAGTGAATTCGACTACAAGGTGGTGCACAAGCCTGGGAAGAAGCACGGTAATGCGGGTGCACCGAGTAGAAAGGTGGCAAAAGTAGAAGTCATAGGTTATGGCCTAACAGTAGCGCAAGAATTCAGGATGTTTGGAAACGGGTACAAAAGGTGAATACGGAGGCTCTGGAAAGGCAGGAAGACGCAGTGAAGCGGAAAGGAAGTTTACTGAAGTAAAGAGTAGGGCAATGGGTAATGTTATCCAGCACCTATACGCAAAAAGGGAAAATGAAGAAGTTTGTCACAAGATATCAAGGGACATACCAAGTAGTTGAAACCACAGCCCCTGCTAATGTTAAGCTTGCCAACTAGAACAACGATAGTACACATTGGGCGGTTGCGGCCATTACAGGGTTGTCCGGATGTGATTCCAGGCTTGCCACAGGAAGGGAAGAGGAAGAAAGAGAGAGTGAAGAGAGGTGTTAAGTGCAGGGAAAACCACGAAGATAGAGTACAGCTTGATGTACCATATACTTTGCAATCCAGAGAGTAGTATTTGTAGTTTTTATGTTTTCTTGTTATGTATCATCAAGTTTGTGTGGATTAATCAGGCATTGTATTTTCATATGTTTTGTGTGTTTTCGAGTATTGTGAGCCTGCTGGGGACAGCAGTCTTTTTGAAGAGGGAGGAAGGGTGATGGTGATCACTGTCCTCAGGTCACTGGAAAGGGGAGTGTCGAGCAAGTTGGTAGAAGCAAAAAACCGAGGAGGTATTGCTGATCTTGGCATTTAACAGCCAGTACGCCAAGATGACAAGGGAGGAATTAAGGAGTTGCCATAGAGGGAAGGTAACGGGATGTCGAGCCAGGGTGATAAGCACCAATCCGGACACGTGCACAGTGCAGTTATTTTTAGCCACGAGGAAAGAAATAGACTGTCCAAGGGACATCGTGGAGCCAAAATTGAGCTTGCAACGGGTCAGGATGCATTGGATGTTCTCCACTTATGAAAATTTGATAGTAGTAGCAAGTTGTTTTGAGCAGGAAGTATTTGCAGAAGCGAAACATATAGAGCTCGAGGGGAACGGAATTTTAATCAATGTAACATAATAGGACCAACCTTCCATCTGCCAGCGTCAATTTCAGGAGTCACTCAATTAAATGTTACACAGCCAATTACACTGGCCAGAAGCAACTTAACGAGTTTTTGCCAAAGCAGAATGTGACCTTGTTAAATCAAACTCTGGAGTCAGGTCTGTTGAGATCCATAAACCAGTTCATTCAGAGCAAGAGGGGCGCATATCAGCCGAATAGCTTGTGCAGCATGTTGCTCAATATAGGGAGAGGCAACAACAAGTAACAATCGGTTTGAGCTCCTCTGTGACAAGTGCCATCACAGCCTTAACTCTGTTGTGTGTTGTTTTCATTCTGATCAGGCAGAGAGCCAATTCCAAGAGGGAACCAACGGTGGTCCAAATCCCAGTGGATTGGATACTGAGGGAGTAAGACGGGTAGGTAAGGGGTTGATCGAGCATTAAGTGGAGTGGTCATCCAGTAAGGAATTTTTACGTTTTGTCTCATGTCATGTGTTTTAAAGAGGACTAGACCACATCTAAGTTTTGTAATAGTAGTAGTAAATATGTCATAAGTATGTGCCGATCCAAACAAGTTTAAGAGTAGGTAGAGGTCGACACAGGGACCGGGTCTTACCAAAGGGGGCAATAATGTAGCAACACCACCGTTTAAGATAGGAAAAAGTTTGATTCGGAGCAATATTTCTGAGCGCACAAGTTACAGCCAGGCGTGAGCCTGTTGTTAGTAAGTTACGTTTACCTGCAGTTGCGAAGTAGAATGGAGGCTACAGGGCCGTAGAACCACTGAAAAGAGTAAACGCAGTGGTTTGCATGGCACAAGTTACAGGCAGAAAGGGCCCACTAGCAGAACATAGGTGTTACGAGTACATGACTCGGAGCAGCACGTTAGCAAAACAGAGGTGCACAGCTGCATATAAATAGGTGCCAGTTTTCTAACGAGGGGGATTAAAGTGTGGCAGCTCTCCTGGACGGCAGGGCGTGTCTCACCACCAGCTACAAGCAGCAGCAGATGGGGCGCCAGCATTCCGGTCCATGACGGGTCGCTGGTTCGACCCTCTGAGGCCAATGCGGGGTCCATAGCCAGCTAGCGGCGGGCCACTCGACGGCTCGCTAGCGCGGGCAGTCTGGTTGGCTCCTACACACGCCGGAGGCATCCCCAGGTGAGGTCTGCAGATTTGGCTGTCGGATCGAAGGAGCTTGCTGTCGCCGCGATCTTAACCACAACGGCAAAGAAGCACGATCACCCTGCCCTGCGGCTCTCCCGTGGAGCGGTGCTGAGGCAACGGGGACGAAGGCTGCTGAGTCGGTTGCTGGTACATCCTGACGTCATCCAAACTCCTTGGCTGTACATGGCCAGCATGCCGCAGTATGTTGCACGGGTTGCTGAGGTAGCTCTACCGTGCCAAGCTGTTTTGCAGACAGAAAAGTGAAATCCTTGGTACCGCAGGACTCTGTGACGTAGACAGAGACGAATGCAGCACTGTAGCTGGGAATAATCAAACACTTGAAGATCATGGCCGAGTTTTAATACAGCACATACTGACAGTTTCCATCCAAATCCTACATTCCTCCACCGTACGCCAACATCTACATTTGGCAGTGACGGCTATGTACAGAATACAAATTAGTTTGTTCGGTTACGTACTGAACTATGTCTTCAGTAAAGAAATACTGAAAATATGTCACAGGAATGTCAAGATACAATATTTCCTCAGGAAGATTATTATTAATGGTGAATTTTATCTCTTCATCTTTTCTAATCAAGTTTCCTACTTTCCAGTGAATTGTAGGTTTCTCCACCTTAGTCGGAGGTTTTGAAATTCATTGCTTTGCTCTAACCCTATCTGAAACATGATTATCATCAAGGTTACAATCAGCCATAAGCCTCATCTCATTGCCATCTTCTGACTTTGATTCCGTTTCTGGTATCACAGTTCTTTTCTTTGTTATGTTATAGCTCTCAGGTCTGATGTCATCATCACTAACTGACTCTGAACAAAGCAAATCTTCATTTTGAAAATATTGTTCTGCAGAAAATGTTTCATCATCTGACATATCTGGGTCTTCACTAACATTTCCATCCTCAATAACTCTTACTGTGGCAGAAGAGCTGTAAAACTCTGTTACATTCATTGCAGTAACACAACTGAAAAGAAAAGATATATTTTACTACGAAAGTTAGGTTATGACGAATGTTTACTCTATGCTACCAATAATCCATGTTGTCCCAAATGTGTCACAAACCGATTTTTCAATATTATATGTATTCTAATTGACAAATACATAAACTTACAGCTTTACAATTATCCACAGATGTCCTTTCACCCCTGGAAATTATATAAACTCCAAACTCAAATGCTTACTGTGTCAAATACAACTTTTCGTACAACTGAACTTGACGTAAACAGCTCGCAGCGCAAAGCAAAGAGTCTTACTACATTGATCCTTACTCTCTCAACAGATGGCATTCATTGTTTGCGGAGATATTCTTAACAGGGTACTGTATCTGTCCCAACATGCATTTACGAAATATATTTTCAAATATGAGCTCCACAATAAGGAAAATGGTATGTGCCATGTCTGACCCAGTATGCAGCAAGGGGTTAACCTTGATGATGAAAGTACAACTTTATTCTGCCAACTGCAAGTGGGTGAAAATGTAAAACTCTTGTTGGCATGAATAAAGTTAAATAAAAAGTGGCTAGCTGCTGTATTAAATAAACAATAATAAAATAATATGCTCTGAGGAAGACTTGATGACTTCTCACATCACATATCATTCATGAGCAGCTGGCATAATACAGTAGAGTGAGTCAGAGACCTCTGCAGCTTCAGTATTTTTTTCTGGCCTTGACATTTGTACTATTTTTTTGAAATCAAATTAGATTTTCTTACTTTGTCTTCAGTTGCAAAGAAATTCATTAGATGGAATACCATATTAGTTATAGGCATTTGTAATGTTTCTAATACCGAATATACAGTATTTCATATATAGCTGATACTATATTCATGTCATTAATTAATCCAATAATCCTAGGAACTTGCCAACTATCATTCATGAAATATAATAGTACTAATTCATTTGTTTATATATTACTAACTGCCATGCACATTCACTTAACACTTACGTGATGAGTTCTGTATATATAGCTGGAAAATCACAATGTGGACAGGCTGTGAGATCATCTTTGACAATATGACGCCCCTGCATAAAATAAACATACAAATTTCTATAAATGGGAAATAATTTAAGCTGCTAGTACAACTAGTGTTACATGAAGCTAACAGTTACATAAAATATTTACATCCAAAATTTCTGCAACATATTTTGTTTGCACGGTCACATATTGAAAGAGACTGTTGAATATCAAGTCATAATTTCCTAGACTACAAATCTAATTACAAAGTGTAATTTGTATGTTTTCCAAAGTTCTGTAAAAGAATTTTATGATACTTGCTGTAGCAATGCAAAAGGGGATAGTGTTCTTGCAACGAGGACACTGTAATTCTGTGTCGGGAAGATCAGAATTACAATATGGGCAAGGAGAAACTGATTCATCTTCTTCAGGAGCTCCTCTTGCTGGTTTCCTTACTACTGCTTCAATTTTCTTTGCATATTTTGGATCCACCTGAGAGCGATATTCAGGGCGCATGAGCATTGCTGCATAAGTGAATGCTGATTTCCTGAGACCTGCTCGTGAGCATTCGATCACAGTGGATGTCAAGATAGGAACAATATCTGTGAGAAACCAACAACGACCATGGAATTACTAAAGTAATGGTATGTACTCTTACAATACTTTCAAATTTATTTTGTTGTTGGTATTTGACACTTACAGGGAAAAAATAAAAATACACCAGAAAGAAAAACTAACAACGTAAAAAATAAATTTAGGTACCTCAAATTATTATCACTGAAAGAATTACTTCTTCTGCACAACATCCTACACCTAAAATTATCAGTTTTATTTAAAAATAGGAAAAGTAAAATACGGGATTACTTACGAGAAGGAAATTTTGAGATATTTTTGGCAACTCGGATCAGCATCCGTGCACCTTTTGCATGTTGTCCTTGACGAACATGCAGGCGTACAAGGATGTAAGAGTGCAGTAGGGATAGATTGATCTGCATTTCAGATGGTATACGAATACCATTTCTACGAAGCTCCTGGTACATACCCAGCAATACATCGTGAGCATTTCTGTAATTACCTAAAACAATAGTTCAGATATATAATTTGTGCTGTAACCTCTTTGAAAACAAGTGCAGGAAATCACTCCCAGAAGACTGTATCAGTTTGTAAAACATTGGACAAAAATATTTCATGTAATGAGTGTTATGTATATCTTCGGTTAAATACACACACACACACACACACACACACACACACACACACACACACACAGAATTGGAAGAATATGTTAGTTTTTCATAGTAGTCTTCCGTAGCTACATGGACATGTTCAAATAATAGTTGGCATGTCTTGTATTCTGTTGAGTATTTGAAGCAAGTGATAATCACTGAAGATAATCTCTGGTCTGTAAGGGAATTGTGACTTGGGCCCCTAGCGCAAAACTGCCAGTGTTAGTACTATGTCTAAAGGATGAAGGTCATTTTTGCGGAGAAAATTAATATCATCAGATAATATATCAGCTATTTTTCCTTCAAATGGTATTTTATATGGCATCTTGTTCCCTCATGAACTATGGACCTTCTCATTGGTGGGGAGGCTTGTGTGCCTCAGCGATACAGATAGCTGTACCACAGGTGCAGCCAACAACAGAGGGGTATCTGTTGAGAGGCCAGACAACTGTGTGGTTCCTGCAGAGGGTCTGCAGCCTTTTCAGTAGTTGCAGGGTCAACAGACTGGATGATTAACTGATCTGGCCTTGTAACATTAACCAAAATGGCCTTGCTGTGCTGGTACTGTGAACGGCTGCAAGCAAGGGGAAATTACAACTGTAATTTTTTGCAATTGCATGCAGCTTTACCGTATGGTTAAACGACGATGGCATCCTCGTGGGTAAAATATTGCGAAGGTAAAATAGTCTCCCATTCGGATCTCCGGGTGGTGACTACTCAGGAGGACGTCATTATCAGGAGAAAGAAAACGCGTTCTATGGATAGGAGCGTGGAATGTGAGATTGCTTAATCAGGCAGGTAGGTTAGAAAATTTAAAAGGGAAATTGATAGGTTAAAATTAGATATAGTGGGAATTAGAGAAGTTTGGTGGCAGGAGGAACAAGACTTCTGATCAGGTGAATACAGGGTTATAAATAAAAAATCAAATAAGGGTAATGCAGGAGTAGGTCTAATAATGAATAAAAAAAATAGGAGCGCAGATAAACTACTATGAACAGCACATTGAATGCATTATAGTAGCCAAGATAGACACGAAGCTCATGCCAACCACAATAGTCCAAGTTTATATTCCAGCTAGCTACACAGATGATGAAGAGATTGACGAAATCTATGATGTAATAAAAGAAATTATTCAGATAGTTAAGGAAGATGAAAATTTAATAGTCATGGGGGATTGGAATTCGATAGTAGGAAAAGGAAGAGGAGGAGGAGTAGTGGGTGAATATGGACTGGGGGTATGGAATGAAAGAGGAAGCCGCCTGATAGAATTCTGCACAGAACATACCTTAATCATAGCTGACACTTGGTTTCAGAATCATGAAAGAAGGTTGTATACGTGGAAGAGGACTGGAGACACTGGAAGGTTTCAGACTGATTATATAATGGTAAGAGAGAGATTTAGGATCCAGATTTTAAATCGTAAGATATTTCCAGGGGCAGACATGGATTCTGACGACAATTTATTGGTTATGAACTGTAGATTAAAACTGAAGAAACTGCAAAAAGATAGGATTTAAGGAGATGGGACCTGGATAAACTGAAAGAACCACAGTTTTTACAGTGTTTCAGAGATTGCATTAGAGAACAACTGACAAGAACAGAGGAAAGAAATAGAGTAGAAGAAGAACGGGGAGCTTTGAGAGATGAAATAGTGAAGGCAACAGAGGATCTAGTACGTAAAAAGAGAGGGCTAGTAGAAATCCTTGGGTAACAAAAGAGAGATTGAATTTAATTGATGAAAGACGAAAATATAAAAATGCAGTAAATGAAGCAGGTGAAAAAGAGTACAAATGTCTAAAAAATGAGATCGACAGGAAATGCAAAATGGCTAAGCAGGAATGGCTAGAGGAAAAATGTAAATGTAGAGGCATATATCACAAAGCGTACAATAGATACTGCGTACAGGACAATTAAAGAGCGCTTCGGAGAAAAGAGAATCACCTGTATGAATATCAACATCTCAGATGGAAAACCAGTCCTAAGCAAAGAAGGGCAAGCAGAAATGTGGAAGGAGTATATAGAGTGTCTATTCAAGGGTGATGTACTTGAGGGCAATATTATGGAAATGGAAGAGGACATAGATGAAGAAGAGATGGGAGATATGATAATGCGTGAAGAATTTGACAGAGCACTGAAGGACCTAAGTCGAAACACAGCCCTGGGAGTAGACAGTATTCCATTATAACTACTGACAGTCTTGGGAGAGCCAGCCATGACAAAACTCTACCATCAGGAGAGCAAGATGTATGAGACAGGCGAAATATCCTCAGTTTAATACATCAATGCTGCAAAATACTAACATGAATTCTTTATACATGAATGGAAAAACTGATAGAAGTTGAACTCAGGGAAGATCAGTTTGGATTCTGTAGAAATGTTGGAATGCGCAAGGCAATACAGACCCTACGACTTATCTTAGAAGATAAGAGTAAGGAAAGGCAAACCTACATTTCTAGCATTTGTAGACTTAGAGAAAGCTTTTGACAATGTTGACTGGAACACTCTTTCAAATTCTGAAGGAGGCAGGTTTGAAATACAGGGAAGGAAAGGCTATTTACAATTTGTACAGATATCAGATGCAGCTCGTACAAGAGTCAAGGGGCTTTTGAGGGAAGCAGTGGTTGAGAAGGATTGTAGCCTATCCCCGATGTTATTCAATCTGTATATTGAGCAAGCCGTAAAGGAAACAAAAGAAAGTAGGAATTGAAACCCACGGAGAAGAAATAAAAACTTTCGAGGTTTGTTGACAACATTGTAATTCTCTCAGAGACAGCAAAGGATCTGCAAGAGCAGATGAACAGAATGGACAGTGTCTTGAAAGAAGGACATAACATGAACATCAACAAAAGCAAAATAAGGATAATTGAATGTAGTTGAATTAAATCAGATGATACCGAGGGAATTAGATTAGGAAATGAGACACTTAAAAGTAGTAGAAGAGTTTTGATATTGTGGAGCAAAACAAGTGATGATGGTCAAAGTAGAGGAGATATAAAAAGTAGACTGGCTATGGCAAGGAAAGCATTTATGAAGAAGAGAAATTTGTAAACATCGAGTATAAATTTAAGTGTCAGGAAGTCTTTTTTGAATGTATTTGTATGGAGTTCAGCCATGTGTGGAAGTGAAACATGGATGATAAATAGTTTAGACAAGAAGAGAATAGAAACTTTCGAAATGTGGTGCTACGGAAGAATGCTGAAGATTAGATGGGTAGACCACATAACTGATGAGGTACTGAATAGAATTGAGGAGAAGATGGATTTGTTGCACAACCTGACTAGAAGAAGGGATCGGTTGGTAGGGCATGTTCTGAGGCATCAAGGGTTCACCAATTTACTATTGGGGGGAAGTGTGGAGGGTAAAAATCATACAGGGAGACCAAGAGATGAATACACTAAGCAGATTCAGAAGGAAGTAGGTTGCAGTAGTTGCTCAGAAATGAAGAAACTTGCACAGGGATACAGTAGCTTGGAGACCTGCATCAAACCAGTCTCTGGACTGAAGACCACAAAAACATGGCAGCTTGAATCAAATGCAGAGTAATATTTGCAAAAGCAGTGGTGCTATCAGCACATATCCATTTGGAGAAGATCCATCTATACTGTCTGCAAATAAATAATTAAATTAAAAGTACAGGGTGATCCAAAATGAAAGTACAGATTTCAATTGTTTATTACAAACTGTGAAAGGTAGAAACACATTGTGCATGTAACTGGATAGAGGAAGGTTCAAAGTTTTATGCTCGCACAGACACAATACCATACACTCGATAGGAGCACCATATGTTGCTTGAGAAACATCAAACCAACAGGTTTTTATTGAATTGACGGCAACAATTTGACTTCTTTGCTCTTGAAGAGTAGCTGCCATTGCCATAGGTGAGACAAAGACTCAGTCTTTTATATACTCCCACAGAAAAAGATTGGAAGGTGTGATGTGTAATGACCCGAGAGGCCAAAATCAGTGAACAAGATCTCGTTGCCCACTACTTCCATTCTGGCACTGTGGGAGGGTGTTGTTAAGATAATGTTGCACCTCCAAGTGGAAGTGAGGTAAGATGCTGTCATGCACAAAAATGTAATCATTGGAATGTTTGTGAAGTTGAGGAAACAAGCAATTTTACAGCATGCCCAAGGTATGAGATTCCTGTCACAGTTTCCTCCACAAAAAATAAAGGTCCATAAACTTTGTGAGCAGAAATGGCACAAAACACATTCAGTTTTGGTGAGTGCCTTTCATATTCCGCAATGACACAAGGATTTTGAGACTCCTAAATTCTTTCATTACAGGTACTTTACCCAATGGATGAAAAATCGATTTGTCCAAAAAGTGTTTGCTAGTCATAAATCTTCTTGTGCAGAGGCAGCTTTTTGTTGAATCGATGATGGAATGTACGTTGCACTTGAAAAATGGATTGATTTCATGCAATTCCGACAAACAAAATGATTTATCTTGTGGTGTAGTCACCATGTTGCTACAAACAACAACACAGCTGTGTCAAAACTTTGAACCTTCCTCTATCCAGTGATACAGGCAACATGTTTCTATCTTTTATAATCTGCCTGTAATTTTTAAAATCTGCTCATTACTTCTGAATCATCTGGTATCAGTATGTCCTAGAAGCATGTATGAACATCTACTTGGTTAAGACATATACTTGCAATAAACTGGAGATCCAACTTTGCATAACAGTTTGGTAAAAGCTCAAATCTCTCATTTGTTCCTCTTCTACATAACTATCCCTGTTTCTGTTTGTATATAACAAGTAATACACTCAAGTAGTTACACATCACACTGCAGTCACTGCATCTTTTGGCTGACTCCATTCCTCACTGCTTTGGGTTAGTCACTAGCAACTTGCGGCACTTACTGCTGCAGCACAAATTCTAACACGATCCTGAGTCTCTCGACAATATATTTGAGGATGATGATGCTGACTGGTGTTCTTCAAATATGAATAGTTCAAATACTCCAGCCTAACGTATGTTTAATATTTTGTTTAAGCAATATTCATATCACACAGCTTTTTGATATTTAAGAATGCTTTCGTGGCTGCATGAAGAACAACAAAGACTGTATTAGTAATCTGTCAATCATTGAATATTTGCATAATTGTGCCAGATTTTGTACTGATAGTATCAACTAATGGTTCACATTCTGTAAAAGAAATTTCATTTGTGTGATGTTCAGCTAACAAGCTGTCTGTCCGCATGAATGGCCACAACAGACTGGCCAAGAGACAGCCAGACTACCCAGTTGCTGAACATGCTGTCCAACACAATGTGTTTCTCTTTAATGACTGCTTCACAACCTGTGCCTCCTGGATCTTCCTACCAACACCATCTTTTCTGAACTACACTGGTGGGAAATCTCCCTGCAGTACATCCTACATTACTGCAACCCCCCCTCCACACTGGTTTCATCCTTCGCTTGACTCTGTCCTCCACTTACCTATGCCCTTCCCTGCTCCCACCCAAGCACAACACAGCCTTTTATTCCACCAATGCACCCATTACTCCTTTTCCCCTTCTCTACATCTCTCCATTTCCACTCCTCCTCCCGCTCTTCCTAACCTCCCAACTGCGTCTAGCAGTCTCTATCCTGTCCTCACAATATCTTTGCACACTCCCACAAGCAACTATACACCTTACCCCACCCAACCCTGCTATCGTCCCCTCCCTCTCCCTTCCATCCCTCCTCATTACCTCCACCACTGGTTTGCTGCTCCCATCAGACACAGTTGTGACTCAGTCTGGGTACAGCAGTTAGAGACAGTGGTCGTGTGTGTGTGTGTGTGTGTGTGTGTGTGTTTTCTGCTTCAGCTTAAATGTGTAGCAGTCTTTTTGTTGTGCCTGTCTGCGACTCAAAATCTCCTTTATATGGTGATTAGCAACCTATCCTTACTGTTGTCAGTTAATTATTTCTTATGTAACAGAAAGATGATCTTAAGACCGAATGAAATTGTTGTTAAAATAAAGAAAAGGTTCAGCTTTGTAATTGTAAAAGAAAGTTTTTTAATATTCGTCATAAATTGTTGATTTAAGGGCTATCTAGAAAGTAGCAGCAGATGTTTTGATATATAAAATTAACAATGTGGAAAAACAGATTTTATTATATACACTTTAATGGTACTCTCTTAAGGTATTTCTCCACGCAATCTCTATTCAAACTGAGGTATTTATCATACTGTGGTCCGATATTTATGAGTACCGCCTCTGTAGAAATCTGGCACTTGCAGTTGGAACCACTGGTATTGGTATATAATGGCATCAGTATCAAAGCGTTGTGTAGTGAGCCATCTCTTCATTGCTGGAAAGAGGTTGTAGTCACTTCGTACCAAATCTGGGCTATATCATGGATGATCAAACACGTCCCATCCAAAACCTCGCAGGAGCTCTCAGGTACAATTGTCTGTGTGTGGACTCACATTGTAATGAAAAACAAAACTTTTGCAATAAGTGTATCCCAAACCTATTACTCCTTTTTTCTGTACACATTACAAAGACTGTGATCAATTTCAACTGGTTTACATTTTTTTGTCAACACAAACCTAATCACAGAACGCACTTCACCGGTGGTGGGATTTTCTATTGCACCACCAAGGTAACAGCTGTGGACCCACCCACCGCAATGATAGATCAAAACGTCTGTTACTTTGTGGCAGGCGCAGCTCATGGTCTCCATATTGGGGAAGGCAGCTATATTTATCAATCAGAACTAACCTAGACCTCAGGCTACACTCCAGATCAGACTGTCACTACAACCAAGATTTGAAAAGAGAGATGGGAGCAATATTACACTCTAGCTATACATTTACATACTGTATCTTCTTTCCATTTCATTATCAACTACTAAATAACATCAAAAGCTAACTTCAAGATAAAGATATCACACTCTGGCCAAACATTTACTTACTGTATCTTCTTACCGTTTCATGGTCATCTACTAAATAACATCAAAATCCAACTTCAAGATAAAATCTATAGGTAGCTTTCTTATCCCACAATGTCACATTTCCTGACAGTTTGCCACAACAAATAGTACTAAAAGACGTGTTTTGGAGAGATCTTTAACGCAGTGTATGTTAGCTTCATTGTATGGTTATAAAATTTAGTATTTTTATTTCTAATCATTCAGGCATCTAATGTCTTGTGCACTCAAACTGCAGTGTTTATGAGTTTGCGTGATGAATCAGTGATGTTTCCATGACATCATGGATCTTGCACTGTGACTGGCTTACATGAAGACTGCCATGGAAATGTGCAATCTGTATTTGTTGTATTTACACTTGTGAAATTCAAAAATATGCATTTTAAGTCATATAGCACACACAACTATTCAGCTACATTATACATTGCTCTGTTAAAATTGCATGTATACACTTGCATGACTTTACATTGTTTTTGTTCTTGATTCATTTTTACATCGAATCTGGGCACACAACGTTACCTCACATTCATCCTAACTCATGTACAAAAATTTTACTTGATAAATTTCAGACTTAATTCATATTGTGTTGTTCCTGAACTCATGATATGCTGCTACTATTTGAAAGAAAGTAAAGCTCACTAAACTCATGCATTATACACTCACAAAAAAAACTTGCCAGTAACACACATTGCTCACAATCAGCAAGCAAAGAAACTAAAATAACGGGACATATTTCTCACAAGGGGTATATTTTGCATGCTTTTTCCAATAATCATTCATGAAACTCTCACTATGTGGTGATACTTATGTTACCATACTCTAGTGTGCTCTAACGAGACATTTGCAAACTCCAGTGGTGGACAGAATAGCCAATGGCAGACACAAAAAATCTGTCTAAAACACTATCAAAACAATAAATCTAAACTTCGATTAAAGACACATCAAATCACAGTAGAGATATACAGAGAGTGTGTTTTAACAGTGAAGATTCAACAACTCTATTCCTCTATTCATCCCCTTTTGATGTAAGCAATGGAACATGAAGATTGGGTGCAGGTTGGTAGGACACCAGAGCCCTTGAGATGCCTATAAGAGCTGTACTCCAAGAAAACCATGCCCCTAGACTTCTGCACCATAGAGCTTAGCAGCATTTCAAGGCACACCCTTATGACTAATTATGACCTGTTCGCAAAGCATCGCGTGACATCACATTTCAAGAGTTCCAAAAACATTGACCAGTGTTATTTAAATCCATGTGGGAGATATTTGAAGTGAATTCTGATAATTTAAATTCTGTAATACATTATTGAGAAATTTATTTTAGTATATATTTTGGTGTGGCTCTGAGGTTAATTATCAGACACAACTGTTTTCTGGACAGCCCTTGTATATTTACGAAAATACGGCTCTGCCACGAGCAGACACAAATTCCTCTTCTGTAACACACAAATGCAGGATGTCCGAGATGAACTGCCCTAATTTGTGAATATAATAAAAAATTCAAATAATTTTGTTAGGTGTTAGACAGTATATTAGCTGTGGAATCTTACTGTTTATTATGTAATATCAAGTTAATTTTTACCCATTTTTTAGTTTCAGGAGCTGAAAACTGACAAAACAAAGTTTTTCTAACAACTGAAAATTGCAGTGTATGCTGGAAAAGCACAAAACATACAGCTGTATGCTTAACTAGGTCCATTACTGCAGTTCAATAACATTTCTGTGCAGAATACTACAGAAGCCCTCTAAATGCCAAGAGAATCAAGGTGTGGAAAGCAGTGCATCTAGAGTCAGGACCTATTGCTAAGAGGCATTGTGGTGTAAAATGAAGAACATCAGATAAGCCTGTTTATCATATTTCAGATATGTTTGCAAGAAGTCATAAGAAATCCATTACTATGGTGTCACAAGAGCTTGGTGTTCCAAAATCAACTATCTACGATGTGCTACACAAGCCCCTAAGGTTTTATTCATATACAGTGCAATTGTTACATGAGGTGAAACCTGAAATAAACCCAAATGAGCAGTGTTTGCTGCAGGTATTCTTCAACGGGTTTAGAGCAACAACTGAGACTGTTACACCACAAGTGCAAAGTATACATGGAGAGAGACTGACTACTGACTAGACATCCTCCATGCCACTCAAGGGGCTCATGTAGAAAAACTTCAAAACTTTGTTAATCCATTGTTGCATAAAACTGCTTTACGTACTGAATACATGTTGTATTATGGGCATTTCAAATTAGGCCATTTTGTCTCGGTTACCACATACTGGGTGATCAGAAAGTCAGTATAAATTTGAAAACTTAATAAACCATGGATTAATGTAGATAGAGAGGTAAAAATTGACACAAATGCTTGGAATGACATGGGGTTTTATTAGAACAAAAAAGTATTGCTAGATGCATGAAAGATCTCTTGCGTGCGTTGTTTGGTGATGATCGTGTGCTCAGCCGCCACTTTCGTCATGCTTGGCCTCCCAGGTTCCCAGACCCCAGTCTGTGCGATTATTGGCTTTGGGGTTACCTGAAGTCGCAAGCGTATCGTGATCGACCGACATCTCTAGGGATGCTGAAAGACAACATCTGACGCCAATGCCTCACCACAACTCCGGACATGCTTTACAGTGCTTTTCACAACATTATTCCTCAACTACAGCTATTGTTGAGGAATGATGGTGGACATATTGAGCATTTTCTGTAAAGAACATCATCTTTGCTTTGTCTTACTTTGTTATGCTAATTATTGCTATTCTGAGCAGATGAAGTGACATCTGTCGGACATTTTTTGAACTTCTGTATTTTTTTGGTTCTAATAAAACCTCATGTCATTCCAAGCATGTGTGTCAATTTGTGCCTCTCTATCTACATTATTCCGTGATTTATTCAGTTTTCAAATTTATACTTACTTTTTGATCACCCGGTACATTTCAGTGAATTTTCTTAGTATTTCATACTGATGTTTACACGGCTGTCTCTCATTTGCAGTATAGCTGATATTTTGTTCCCATTACGATTTCTTTGTTGCTTCTACTTATTCATGCCTCTATGTAACCTGTATTTTCTTACACACACTGTGTCACTGTTTTGATGCTAAAGAAGAATTTGTGTTTGCTCAAGACAGAACCATCCGCAGCTTGTGGCCTTGTGGTAGCGTTCTCGCTTCCTGCGCACAGGGTCCCAGGTGTTGTGTCATCCTCATCATTATCATTCATCACCATTATGGTTGGAGGAAGGCAACGGCAAAGCACCTCCACTAGGACCTTGCCTAGTCAGCGGTGCGGGTCTCCTGCATCGTCCCTTACGGCTCCTCGGAGTATGGGACCTCATCGTCATCATCATCATCATCATCAAGACAGAACCATAAGTGAACTTGTTCTGTTCTACAACTGACCTGGTACACAGAGAAGACAAGGAGGAAATAAGTACCACCTCCCTTGTGCAATCGTAGCAACCTAAGAATCAGCAATTTTGATTTGTTCCAGACTTGGACCTACTCTCAACTTAGACCTGGCCTCAGGTGTAATAAATACATTAATATTTTGGATAAACTGAAACAACTCAGTAATTTTCAGATGCTAAATGCAACAGTGTACACTACTACAATACACACATCATTTCTAAATATGGAAAATAAAAACTAATGACATCTAATTTTACCAAAGGGAAAAGTAGGTTCATCACACTCAATTGCTATCACTGTCATACATAACTGATTCTCCCGAGTCGTCACTACTGCCAGACATGGAAGTACTGATATTAATTTCATTGAAAGTATTTTTGACAAAATAATTACAGTTCCCAAACTCCTCTTCAAATTGCTTTCCTTTACTGGGACTGCATCTCCAATTTGAAGCAGTGCTTACTGGAAATGAATTGATTGCAAGTCACTCTCAACCTTCTAGCTGCAAGTTCTTTGGGATGTACAGATGCGGATATAAACCAGACTGCAAAACTTACAAACGAAAATAACTTTCGCATGTTGTGTCACTGCCAAGTAACATACGCTCGATGAAATTTGGACCATACATAGTAAGATCTGCTATAGAATAGAACAGAAGGTACAGAAAGAAATACATAATGAACAGAAATGACACTTTTATTCAGTGACAATAATTATATAGAAGTCCCAGAAGTCCCTGCAATTTAAGATGGTCCCTTGGGCATTACAAACAGCAGGACACAGTTCTTAATAGGGCTTGTGATCATCATGGACAGGATACAGACTCCGTAACATGCACCCATGGTGGCCATAAGGTTGGTAAGGAGTTCTTGAGGTCTCCCTGAAACATCCCACACAGGCTTGATGGAGTTTAAATCAGGGGAATGGCCAGGCCAGCCCATTTAATGAATATCCTCTCATTCTAAGAGCTCCTCTTGATGCCTCCCCACAACATAACATCTGGACCTCCAAAACAATCATGTTCAACAACGTTCCAGGGTGCATTGTGTGTTCCCACCTCTCACCATATGAGGGTATATAATGCACTTAGGAATATTGTTGAACATGATAATTTATTGCAAGTTGGATTATTGTCAACCCAGGATCATCCAAGTAAAAGACTTCACTGCTGTATTATCTGATATATTTCATCTGTGGAATGAATGCCAGTGCATGATGCCCATTTTTTACGTTCTTCAGGTTGCAACCAATGGTTTTAACCTTTTTAATACAAATTAGACCCTATTTGCAACTAATTTTTTCTTGGTATAACCTTCTCAACTATATGTGTGTCTTATTGCTTGTGTGTCATAACAATATATGTCTGCAGTCTCTCTGTAAATCTCATTCTAATTGGAAGAGTAGGAAAAAACAGTATGTTACAGAGCAATATCATGAATTATACAGAACTGATCTTCAGTACAATAACATGAGTTATACTCTACAGATGTGTTTAAAAATGATGTACTTTGCCATTTCTCAGATAAGTAGAAGCCCAATATAATGAGGTGTTAGAGGTAACTTCAATATGTCAATAGTGAGCAGTGAAATGATAAATGATGCATGGGAAGTTTGGAATAGCACATAATGCAATGTTATACTGCGCTATTTATTCTACAGTATTTAAACTTAAAGGACATTACAAGTAAACCATTTAAGAAATTTATCAAATACAGCAATTTGATAAACTTCACTCAAACGATGAACCAACTATTGACATTACACTAGTACCAATTAAAATACTGTACTGTGGTACACAAGATACACAATTATGTACAACACTATCTGCAAGCTACTGTATGGTCATTTCTCTACTGCTTTTAAAAAAGTTAGTTAACTACTTTTGGCAGATCACTTCACATACTTTCTTTTTGTTTTATCTTCATCAGATGCAACAACTGAATGTGGTTTGGCTTACTTTGTCTCTCCATTCACTGAATCATTTTGTTTACATTATCCATTATTTCCATCTATGCATCTGTTTCCTTCATTCTTATCTTCAACTGCTTTATCACTATCACTTTGTGCAGCTTTCTCCATTCACTGAATCATTTTGTTCACATTATCCATTATTTCCATCTATGCATCCTTCTCCTTCATTCTTATCTTCAACTGCTTTATCACTATCACTTTGTGCAGCTTTGATAATGTCTTTGTCATGTAAATGATAATACAGAAATGCTACACGCACAGTGTAAAAAGTTTTTGACACTGTGTTATATCCAAAGTCACATTAAACTGGACATTAATACATCCGGCATTTACTGTAATTCCTATCAATTATGTAGTTATTTTGATTGAACATCAGAACAATGTGTTGAGCATATCCTTTCTTATTGGTAGTTCTTGGCACCTCACTATACTGAATTTCAATTGGCTAACTGAGAAAATAAGTTCCTGCATCTCTTTGTCAATGGCATCCCAGAAAGTTTCTACCCTCCCACCCTCTCCCTCCCTCCATCTCCAAGGAGGAGCTACATGTGTTGCAAGGATTTGCAGTCTTATAATGTTGTCCCTGTGTAATTATGCTCTACTTATTACTCAACATCAGCTGCATTTGCTTGGCTATGCAGGTTGACCACACTCGACCAGATGATTGTTTTCATGTAATGGATACAATTGTGATTTGATAAGCAAATTTCATAATAGAAGTTTGAACTAGAATCTTTTTTGTTAAAGAATCAGCCATTGTTCCATTTCCAATTGAAAAGGCACATCACAGATGCACCATCTACACAAAATGTGACAGAAAAATCAGCAAGAGGAAAGTAACAGAGGTGACACACTGCTAATGAAACAGAGCTACTTAGTTAAAATACCACAAAAACATGCTTCCATTATGAATAAATATAATTTGCAGCTGTGGAAACATAAACTGTCATGGTCATTGTAGTGATCCCTGCCATTCTGGAAGGGCGTCTCATGCACTTAAATATAGAACTCACATATGTCATTTAGTAAAGATGTGCATGATTGCAATTCGTTTGTAAACATCCGACCACATACTATTGGAGAGCATTACTCAACAGGTGCAGATTCTATCTGCTGGAGAGAATTTGTAATCTCAGTGGAGCAAGCAGGAATGAGGGAGCTCTGGTACTATGGAAGACATCTGACACCAAGGAGGATGAATATTATGTACATGAGCAATAGTTGTTTTATACTATTCACATATGTGTAATGAGATGTCTTTGATGCAGCTATGTTAGTTGGTTCTGGGAGTAGTAACTTCCCATGAAACATGTAACTGCTTATGAAAGTATGGGACAATATAAAGAGATAATTGGAACCAATCTACACTTTATGTAACTACAGAAGCAGTGTTTTGTTTTATAGCCACTTCACTTATAGCAATCTGCAAGGAAGGCAAAGTCGAAGAAGAACAGGGCACAGCATAGTTGGACAGAGAGATAAATCACATGAATTGCAGGTTGAATCTCTACAACAATCTAATAAGGGAGCATTAAGATGGTGGTGTCAGTGGTAGCTGCATGGAGTAATAGGTCTAGAACAGATGCTGCTCAAGCAGTAAAAACATCACCACACAAACTAAATACAGCAGTCATTAGCCATTTTAAAACACTCCACGTGGCGACTGTATGGTTATAAGTGGAAAGTGGCACTTTTTTAAAAAAAAAGCACTGTAAGGAAGAAATTTTGAGATACCAGAATGAGATTTTCACTCTGCAGCGGAGTGTGCGCTGATATGAAACTTCCTGGCAGATTAAAACTGTGTGCCCGACCGAGACTCGAACTCGGGACCTTGCCTTTCGCGGGCAAGTGCTCTACCATCTGAGCTACTGAAGCGCAACTCACACCCGGTACTCACAGCTTTACTTCTGCCAGTATCAGCAAAGAGAAGACGCATTGCCAAGGACAACAGGGATTACAACGATGTGCCTGGGCTAAGTGCATCCGTCTAAACTGATAAAACACACAGCCATAGAGACCTGCCAAGAGTCAGCACGCAACCAGCAATGCCTGGCCAGCATGTATCTGTAGACGACTGAGCCATCGCCAGAGTGCAGTCTACACCGGTGTAACACCAGTACGCAGTCTACACCACTGCGACACTAGCACACAGTCTACACCACCGTGACGTGAGCATTCTGTCTAAACCATTGTATCATCATGACGCAATTGTCGACAACCAAACCATCACCAGCAAACAGTACGACTACGGTGAGCTACACCAGTATTTCATTTCAAAATTGTTTTTCTGACTGTAGTGCAGTGAATCAGTAATATATGTGAGTGTGTTTATGCTGGTGATAAGGAGGAAAATGTCAACAGAGGTTAGTAAGGAAATGTTATTACAAAAACTGGAAGACGTACAGAGACGGCCAAATGAAAAGCTTTCTTAGTAATAGAACAATCTAATGAAAAATTTTTCGTGATAGATAATAGATTCGTAAAAGTAGTGGACAGTCATGGTAAATGTCAAGAGACTATTAATAAGTTTGCGGAACTATGTCAAGGCTTAGGAAATCAGATTAAAGACACTCATGAGCAAGTAATGGAAAAACAAAACAGACTGCAACAATAATTAGAAACTCAGATTAAAGACACTCATGAAGCATTAGAGGTACATTCAGGACATCAGGTAGATCAAAGACTCAATGTGTTAAGAGAAGGAACACACACTGAAGTCCTGAAAGAATGTGACTTAGTTCGGGAAGAGATACAACAACATATTAAAGATCTGCATATGGATGTAGACAGTTTATATATCTTTGCAGAAACAGAATGTAAGTTGTTAAAAGATTAGATGATAGATGCACAAACATGCAGAGCAGCAACAAAGGGGATTCCATATACTCGCACATGGCACATTCAGGTTTCAATGAAAAATTACAAACACTGTTAGATCAGAAATTTCAGGAGACTTCATGCACTTTAGAAAATGGGCAGCTTTCCAGTGAGGAAGTCACAAACAGCACCAATGAGTTTAAAAGACTATGGGACAAATTGTCAAAAACTTGAAGGGAATTAACAGAAAGTCAAGTTAAAGGTAAATCTTTTGATGCAACAAAACTATTAGAGGTATTACAAGTGGGAAGTGGAATAAACTTCTATTAGCGGTGTTAAATCTTGACCTCAGCATTTCACAGCACACAAGACGGAGACATACTCTTGCCAGGACACTAAGTGTTAGCACGGTGGCAAGCAAGGTCACATCCAAGCTGTCAGTTTGCAAAAACACAAGTCCAACATGCATTTTGCACATTCTCAAAAATTTCAGTCAACTGATGTAAATGCACTTTTTCCAAGCCGTGTTGTGACTCTAGTATTAAACCGTGCAAACCAAGTGCAACAGTGAAGAAATCACACACATCTTCTGTTCAGAGTCAGGTAAATGAATTGTTCATTGCTCTGCTGATTGCCAATTGCAAAGTATGCATGCAGTTGGACATTGGTGTGTCAGTGATTTTGTTCAACAGAAGAACTTACGAACTGTTGGACAAGCCTGAGTTACAGAAGTCACATGCACCTCTTTCTGGTTACAGTGGACATGACATTCCTGTGCTAGGTATTTGCAGCTTGCCTACCACATTTCATACTGTTACAAAAACAATGTCATTTACAGTGTTGTGCTCACATGACAGGGAAAATATTTTTGACACAGATTCACTTTATTTGTTTGGTTTGCAAATTCAGGACAATGTTCTCTCTGTGAACTCTTCCATGTCTAAGAACAGTGTAGCTCAACTTTGCGATCAATTAAGTGATCTTTATAAAGACTGCCTAGGCAAAGCCATAATTTTGAGGGTATGGAAGACAACGTGTAACTTTAGTTTCACTGAACATGGCCAGTCCCTCACACTACCTGAGATTAGGTGGCACAAGAACTCTTATCTTGGCAGGAAAATGGTGTGATTTTCCTTGTGGCAGCCACAGCTTCAGTTGCTGAATTCTTCGCAGCTGTCAGCTCATCTTCCATAGAGTTCTCAATGAGAATAGGGTGTTAGCCAAAAAATGTTGGGATGCTCCTTTTATGTCTTACAGGGTCCTACCAAGCTGCAGAATCAGCTTTGCTTGTGTGAGCTGTGTGATCTTGCCATGGGTTTTTCCTTTACATATTCATTGTCAAGGAGGACCCTGCAGCCTCAGCCACCTTCACATCCTGTAGTCTCATGCCACTGGTGCCAGACAGGGAGCCAATGGCCGCTGACACACTGTCACTGCTGTTGCAGTTACCACAGTCCCAGTTGCAAGAGGTTCCCCCCTTCACCCTACCACCTTCCAGTGAGCCTCCATGGATCCTCCAGGCACTGTTGCACCTTCACCATTGTGAGAAGATTTGCTTTCCCTGGGTATGGGTGTGCACCCTATGGCTAGGTTTCTGGCCAATGTTTCTGGGCATTACCAAGATGGATGATGGGAGAGCTTGTCATCACCTGCAGTTTCAGCTCCTGCCTCCTCAGTGGCACCAGGCTTGACTCCCCCCCTTCCCCCACTCCAGTCATGCCAATATACAATGACAGCGTCGAGGTGTTTGTTTTTTTCTTTTTTTACCCTTCTTCTTCTTCTCCTCCCATCACACAGTACTGATACCACACCTGGGGTAGACTGCATCCCGATGTCGGCAGAAAATCACATTACAGCCTTGCCAACCCATAGCTGGCTCAATGTCACACCACCTGCTGAAAATGCACGAAGCCCCACCACCAAGCTGGCAAAAGAGGAGACTGCAACAAGGCCAGCCCACTCAACTATGAGCAGAACCAGCTTGAGCTTTACCAGTTTATAGCAGTATTTCTGTGATTGTAAATGTGTAAGACAGCTAGGCTCTGATTAACAGACTCTCTCTTGGACTTGTTCTTCAAGTTAAGTTCTTGTGCCACCGACATTACGAGTGCTGCTAATCATTTCTGCTATGTCAGAGCAGCCACCTATTCCTCAGCACCCATCTCTGGTGAATCCAACATGCTGTTAGTCAGCAGTTGATCACTGGTATGAATATTAAACAACAGAGGAGCTAGAACATTGTTCTATGATAACCCGTTCTGCACGATAAGCCACAGTCATGACATAATGGTTGATGTTCAGATTGTGTGCTATGCAAATCAGAGGGTGATCATAATGTCTACCCAATGCAACCCCCTACTGACATAACATGTACTGGGCCCATATGATGATGACAAAAACAATCTGGCAATGTTTGTTCTCCCACAGAGTAACCTTTCCTTATACACAAAATTACTTTGTGCCAGAGGACTGAATGTAAATCATCTGCAAATTCAAGCACATCGTACATTTCATGCCAATCTGATGTTTCCTGCCGGCCGCGGTGGTCTAGCGGCTCAGGCGCTCAGTCCGGAACCGCGCGACTGCTACGGTCGCAGGTTCGAATCCTGCCTCGGGCATGGATGTGTGTGATGTCCTTAGGTTAGTTAGGTTTGAGTAGTTCTAAGTTCTAGGGGACTGATGACCACAGATGTTAAGTCCCATAGTGCTCAGAGCCATTTTGATGTTTGCTGACTGTAATGACCAGCAGTGTATTTTCCTTGTGAAAACTTCAATTACTTGACAAAATGTTATAAATAGGAATAATTTTTATAGTGCGGTAGGTAAGAATTGTAGAGGGTGAGCAAGTGATGAATACAGTAAGCAGATTCAGAAAGATGTGGGCTGCAGCAGTTATTCAGAAATGAATATGCCTGCGCAGGGTAGAATAACATGGAGTGCTGAGTGTCGCAAAAGCTTTACTTGTTCTGGTCTTTTTAATGTCATTTCTAATTGTTTTATTACAAAAGTTACTTTCAAATAATGACAAGAATTTATCCTGAAATACATTACAGTCAATATTGATATCTGGTTCCTTACAAATTTCAGGCCCACCTGCGACATTGAACTATTTCAATTATAGGGGGCTATTACAAATGATTTACTCTTCTTCAAAGCCCTATATTTTTCTAAGCATTTCATGTTGAAATATGATTGATGCATGGCTTTAACCATAAACCATCAAGTTTGCATTTTGCACTCTACAAATGTTCTAGAAGTGCCCCTCTGGTCACATGACATACGTCCAAGTGGTAGTCAGGTTCATTCCATATCTTATGTAGCAACCTCCTATCAATGGTCATCACAATATCATTGATGCATTCTCTGAGCTGTTCCAATATTATTGGCAGTGAGAATACACAGACACAGTCTTTAATATACCCCCAAAGGAAAAATTCAGAAGGCATTAGGTCAAATGACCTGCGGGGTCCCCAATCCAGCGATGCAGAAGTTTATCATTTAGGTAGTAATGAACACCAACATTTCAATGAGGGTGTACCTCTTCTTGCAGGAAAATGAAATTCTCAGAATCAGCAGTCAGTTTTGGAAACAAACCATAACTGCAACACTTCACAGTAAGAGGTACCTATCACAGTCTTCTCACAGAAGAAAAAGAATCCACAGAGCGTCACCTGTGAAAACGCACAGAAAATATTAACCTTATGTGAATATCATCCATTTACCACAATTTCATGAGGATTTTCAGTGCCCCATACTCTCACATTGTGGTAATTAATCTTTCGAGATAAATGGAAGGTCACACATATTCCATCACACAAAAATTCTTTTCTTGCTTTGTCGCGATTTTGTAAAGGCACTGGACTCTTCATGCCAGTTGACGGGAACAGTACAAACTCAGCAAGTTTATGGTTCTATTAAAGCATCAATCATATTGGTAGATGTAACACATTGGCAAATATATAACTCTGAAAATGAATGTATCATGTATAGTAGCCCTGTATTTTTGTTATTATCCTTGTTGTTGTTGTTGTGGTCTTCAGTCCTGAGACTGGTTTGATGCAGCTCTCCATGCTACTCTATCCTGTGCAAGCTTTTTCATCTCCCAGTACCTACTGCAACCTACATCCTTCTGAATCTGCTTAGTGTATTCATCTCTTGGTCTCCCTCTACGATTTTTACCCTCCACGCTGCCCTCCAATACTAAATTGGTGATCCCTTGATGCCTCAGAACATGTCCTACCAACCGATCCCTTCTTCTGGTCAAGTTGCGCCACAAACTTCTCTTCTCCCCAATCCTATTCAATACTTCCTCATTAGTTATGTGATCTACCCATCTAATCTTCAGCATTCTTCTGTAGCACCACATTTCGAAAGCTTCTATTCTCTTCTTGTCCAAACTATTTATCGTCCATGTTTCACTTCCATACATGGCTACACTCCATACAAATACTTTCAGAAATGACTTCCTGACACTTAAATCTATACTCGAAGTTAACAAATTTCTCTTCTTCAGAAACACTTTCCTTGCCATTGCCAGTCTACATTTTATATCCTCTCTACTTCGACCATCATCAGTTATTTTGCTCCCCAAATAGCAAAACTCCTTTACTATTTTAAGTGTCTCATTTCCTAATCTAATACCCTCAACATCACCCAACTTAATTTGACAACATTCCATTATCCTCGTTTTGCTTTTGTTGATGTTCATCTTATATCCTCCCTTCAAGACACTGTCCATTCCGTTCAACTGCTCTTCCAAGTCCTTTGCTGTCTCTGACAGACTTACAATGTCATCGGCGAACCTCAAAGTTTTTATTTCTTCTCCATGGATTTTAATACCTACTCCGAATTTTTCTTTTGTTTCCTTTACTGCTTGCTCAATATACAGATTGAATAACACCGGGGAGAGGCTACAACCCTGTCTTACTCCCTTCCCAACCACTGCTTCCCTTTCATGTCCCTCGACTCTCATAACTGCCATCTGGTTTCTGTACAAATTGTAAATAGCCTTTCACTCCCTGTATTTTACCCCTGCCACCTTTAGAATTTGAAAGAGAGTATTCCAATCAACATTGTCAAAAGCTTTCTCTAAGTCTACAAATGCTAGAAACGTAGGTTTGCCTTTCCTTAATCTTTCTTCTAAGATAAGTCGTAAGGTCAGTATTGCCTCACGTGTTCCAGTGTTTCTACGGAATCCAAACTGATCTTCCCCGAGGTTGGCTTCTACTAGTTTTTCCATTCGTCTGTAAAGAATTCGTGTTAGTATTTTGCAGCTGTGACTTATTAAGCTGATAGTTCGGTAATTTTCACATCTGTCAACACCTGCTTTCTTTGGGATTGGAATTATTATATTCTTCTTGAAGTCTGAGGGTATTTCGCCTGTCTCATACATCTTCCTCACCAGATGGTAGAGTTTTGTCAGGACTGGCTCTCCCACGGCCGTCAGTAGTTCCAATGGAATATTGTCTACTCCGGGGGCTTTGTTTCGACTCAGGTCTTTCAGTGCTCTGTCAAACTCTTCACGCAGTATCATATCTCCCATTTCATCTTCATCTACATCTTCTTCCATTTCCATAATATTGTCCTCAAGTACATCGCCCTTGTATAGACCCTCTATATACTCCTTCCACCTTTCTGCTTTCCCTTCTTTGCTTAGAACTGGGTTTCCATCTGAGCCCTTGATATTCATACAAGTCGTTCTCTTATCTCCAAAGGTATCTTTAATTTTCCTGTAGGCAGTATCTATCTTACCCCTAGTGAGATAGGCCTCTACATCCTTACATTTGTCCTCTAGCCATCCCTGCTTAGCCATTTTGCACTTCCTGTCGATCTCATTTTTGAGATGTTTGTATTCCTTTTTGCCTGTTTCACTTACTGCATTTTTATATTTTCTCCTTTCATCAATTAAATTCAATATTTCTTCTGTTACCCAAGGATTTCTATTAGCCCTCGTCTTTTTACCTACTTGATCCTCTGCTGCCTTCACTACTTCATCCCTCAGAGCTACCCATTCTTCTTCTACTGTATTTCTTTCCCCCATTCCTGTAAATTGTTTCCTTATGCTCTCCCTGAAACTCTCTACAACCTCTGGTTCTTTCAGTTTATCCAGGTCCCATCTCCTTAAATTCCCACCTTTTTGCAGTTTCTTCAGTTTCAATCTGCAGTTCATAACCAATAGATTGTGGTCAGAATCCACATCTGCCCCTGGAAATGTCTTAAAATTTAAAACCTGGTTCCTAAATCTCTGTCTTACCATTATATAATCTATCTGATACCTATTAGTATCTCCAGGATTCTTCCAGGTATACAACCTTCTTTTATGATTCTTGAACCAAGTGTTGGCTATGATTAAGTTATGCTCTGTGCAAAATTCTACAAGGCGGCTTCCTCTTTCATTTCTTCCCCCCAACCCATATTCACCTACTATGTTTCCTTCTCTCCCTTTTCCTACTGACGAATTCCAGTCACCCATGACTATTAAATTTTCATCTCCCTTCACTACCTGAATAATTTCTTTTATCTCGTCATACATTTCATCAATTTCTTCATCATCTGCAGAGCTAGTTGGCATAGAAACTTGTACTACTGTAGTAGGCATGGGCTTTGTGTCTATCTTGGCCACAATAATGCGTTCACTATGCTGTTTGTAGTAGCTAACCCGCACTCCTATTTTTTTATTCATTATTAAACCTACTCCTGCATTACCCCTATTTGATTTTGTATTTATAACCCTGTAATCACCTGACCAAAAGTCTTGTTCCTCCTGCCACCGAACTTCACTAATTCCCACTATATCTAACTTTAACCTATCCATTTCCCTTTTTAAAATTTCTACCTTCCCTTCCCGATTAAGGGATCTGACATTCCATGCTCCGATCCGTAGAATGCCAGTTTTCTTTCTCCTGATAACGACATCCTCTTGAGTAGTCCCCGCCCGGAGATCCGAATGGGGGACTATTTTACCTCCGGAATATTTTACCCAAGAGGACGCCATCATCATGTAATCATACAGTAAAGCTGCATGCCCTTGGGAAAAATTACGGCTGTAGTTTCCCCTTGCTTTCAGCCGTTCGCAGTACCGGCACGGCAATGCCGTTTTGGTTATTGTTACAAGGCCAGATCAGTCAATCATCCAGACTGTTGCCCTTGCAACTACTGAAAAGGCTGCTGCCCCTCTTCAGGAACCACACGTTTGTCTGGCCTCTCAACAGATACCCCTCCGTTGTGGTTGTACCTACGGTATGGCTATCTGTATCGCTGAGGCACGCAAGCCTCCCCACCAACGGCAAGGTCCATGGTTCATGGGGGGGTTATTATCCTTAACAAAGTTAAATAATTTCAGGTGCTTTTGTCGTGAAATGGATAGTCAATCAAATGCATGACTATTTCAGTATAGAGCAGTAAAGCTACATACCATTTACTTGTTCTTGATTGGCTATAATTAGCGCAGTTTTGGCTGCTTCTCTGTACTGCTTCCTTGCCATATAAAGACGAAACAAATATTTTGGATCCTGGAAACAAGAAATAAACATGGGAGTACATGACTTTGAATCCAACATAAGTGTTATTTGACCAGCAGATCAAAAATGGTCTGGTTATTTGCTATATGTAATGATTCTATGATGAAAATCTGCAAAATTACCTTTGGAACGCCATCCGCATCCCCCAAGAGAAATTCTATGAGCTGATTGGCAATGTGTTCATCATTTGCGACACCCACAACATCAATTGCATAAGATATGGCTTCAGGATCTTCAGAATTGGTTTTAAGTACTTTCATTAAGTGTTTCAATGCCTGCAAATAATAAGACACACTTCATGCTTTAACAATGACAAAAGAAGATATCAACAATGTCTCTCATCAGTAAAAAGAAAAGAGCTATGTACAAAGATGCCTGACATGTACAGACATGTAGTTTTCTCTTGTCTCTGAACCTGTGGGCAACTTTAAATGAACTTGACTTTATGCACTTCCTGTTTGCAATAATAGTTTATAGTGCTAAGTAAAAAAGAATACAAACTTCATTTTATCAATGACATACCTGCAACAATTTGATTTAAAACAGTCTCTCATCTTATGCCCTATACAACTGAGTATTGACACACACACACACACACACACACACACACACACACACATTTGTGTAGTTACATTGCGCCACCTGAACATCAATGCCAGGACTGCAGTTTGGCAGGTAGACAGATCTGAAGAGTTGCGATGAGTGGAGCGGGTAGAGGGAGAAGGAGGTGGGAAGTGGGAGGAGGGGTTGGGTAGGGGTAGGTGACAGTTCGGAGGGTGGCTGCCAAAGTTCGGGATAGTAAAGTGACACACAGGCACCAGGACTGGTGAATATGTGTGGCACGTGGTGACAATGACATGGAGGTCTGTATTGAGAGGGCCTGACAGGATAAAGGAAGGGAAGACTGTTAGGCAGAGCGTGTGGGTGCAATGAGTTTATAGAGACTGATATGAGGAGGGTTCTCAGAGCAAAGGATAACTTCCATCTGTATAGTTCAGAAAAACTGGTGCAAGGGGGCAGAGGGTTAGGATCTAGATGGTATGGGCTGTGAAGCTGCCACTGAACTCGAGTAGAATCACCAACCAGTTGTCCACCAGAATAAATGATCACTGCCAAACTGTGGCCAAGAGTAGACTTGACCAACCAGCGGCAGAATATGCTGCTGAGGACAAAATGCTCAATTTCAATAATTGCTTCACAACCCATGGAATCATTCCCCCTGCACCAGCTTCACTTAACTAAGCAGATGGGAGTTACTCTTGCAACACTTCACTGTGTGTATGTGTGTGTGTGTGTGTGTGTGTGTGTGTGTGTGTATGTACTTCAGCTCCTTAAAAGATTCATCTGAAAGCTAGCAACTACTATTCAGTGAGTAGTCTCCTTTACTCCTAAATTATTTACAATCTGCCAGAACTTTCCTTACAATATTAACATTTAAGCCTATGAATGCAACTGAGAAGTTAACACCCCACACAAACTGGGTTGAAAATGTAGAGGAGATTTACAGTACATCCTATTATATGAGAACAGTAGTCAACTCAAGCATGATGTTAATGATGGGGACAAAGATCAATGCACATGAGGTACAACAACAAAAGGAGTGTCAGGAGGCTTTGTTTGGCAGTAGTCACAGAAGGGGATATTACACCTTGTACTAACACTGTCAGCTAGAAACTGTTATTTAACAATACAAATGCACAACTCTACTACATGCAATACATTACGTATGTCTAGGGAAGACTTCTTGTTTGAGTAAAACAATAAAACAGACTTGTGCTGAAGACCAACAATAAACAATTATAACAACTAGAGAATGTTCACATCTAGGTCTCTTACAGAGATATGAGCCAAGCAGGGGTTGCATAGTGATCAACGACGATATTATGTAAGTTTGGTGGGCAGCAGAAAACCACAGTGGGAGGGGTGGGGAAGTCAAACTCTGGAAGAGAACGTGATTCAGTTGCTCCAGTCTTGATGGTACTGAGTCACGAGTGGAATGCTCCTCTGTGGCCTGATGTTGGGACTTTGGAAGGTGCTGTATGACTAAAGAGTTAAGGCATGGGACATCTGGTTTTTTTTTTTTTTTTTTTTTTTTTTTTTTTTTTTTTTTTTTTAACGCTGGGTGCGTAATTACGGTCGGCGAAGCTAGTTAGACTCCCTCATAAAATATCAATAGCCTCACTGAGCCCTTTATAGACTATAATTACCCTCCCAACATTGTACAAAAACAGATCTCCCATGCTTTATCCTTTCATTCACCAAGTACCTTCCAAAGTCCCACCATTCGGCCACAGAGGAGCATTCCCCTCAAGTCTCAGTACCACCCAGGATTGGAGCAACTCGCATCACATTCTCCACCAGGGTTTTGACCACCTTGTGTTGTGCCCTGAAATGAGGAATGTTCTACCCAGTATCCTTCCCAACCCTCCCACAGTGGTATTCTGCTGCCAACCAAATTTACACAGTATCCTGTCCATCCCTATTCAATGACTGCTCCGAATTCCTTGCCCTCTTGACTTGCATCCCTGTAATAGACCTAGATGTAAAACCCGTCCCACTGTAGTGGGACTATGAATTTCGCCGCGCTACACTCGTTCCCTCATATATAAATTATACCGTTGCAGCTGTATGAGCACTCAACGGCAGAGAAAATATTTATAAGAAAATGAAGGTACAAAAATTGTAACTCTCTTTGTTTTCTACTCGCTCTTGTCTCTTGAGAGCGGAAGCTTAACTTCACTTATTCGCTAGTCTTGGTATGATTCAGATGTAAAAACTTCTTTGTTAGTCTTGGTCTGATTAAGACATAAAAACTTATTGATGTGCAGACACATCGTATTGTGTAAGCTTGTATGAAATTCGGAGGTTGGAAGCAGCCATAAAATACATTGATTTCAATATCAAGACGGTTTTAATTCGTAGACATTAGTAATTCCTGGACGATGAAATTTACTGCAAGATTTTGGAGCAGCTATGACTTTTTCATGCAGAAATGAAGCAGGAGATTATTGGAGAACAAGACCGGATGCTGCACGAGAGAAAACATATTAACTTGGTAATGAATGAACTCTTATCTATGCCATTTCCCCCTGTTAATCACATATTGTTATTCTCTGTTCTCTTTCAAATAATTTTTGTAGTAGAAATTGGTTTGACTTTTGCTCAGAAACGCCACAAGGACCACCCCAAAATGACTGCTTCACAGCCTGTGCCATCTGGATCCTACCTGCCAACACCAACTTTTCTGAACTGCACGGCTGAAAGCTCTCCCTGCAATATATCATATATTCCTGTAATCCTCCTGGCTTTAACCTTTGTTAGTCATTATCCTTTACCCACCTATCCCCTTCCCTGTTCCCATTCCAACACTTCACAGCTACATCAAGGCAGCCACAGTCTTTTTACTTCTCTCCTTTTCTTCTCCTCCCCTCACCCCTGCCCTCCGTTTAACCTCCCAAATGCACCTAGCTGCCCTACCCTCTCTCCACCTTATCCTTGTATACCCCCACAAACAGCACTTTACTGTCCCCACTATCACCCTACTATCCATCCCCCTCGCCACTCAGCCTCCTCCTTACCCCCACTGCTAAGATTGCTTCTCCCGTCAAGCATGCACAGTGCCTTGCAGTGTGGTCTTGGCAGCCAGAGACAATGGTCATGTGTGAGATGAGTTTCATTTGCGTGGTGTGTGTGTGTGTGTGTGTGTGTGTGTGTGTGTTTGCAAATTCAGAAGAAGGCCTTTTGGCTGAAAGCTCAGTTGTTTCACAGTCTTTTTGTTGTGCCTGTCTGCGACTCAACATTTCCTCTGTATGGTGAGTAGCAACCTTTTCTCTTCATAAGACTGTCACTATTCCATCCTGGATTTTCCACCATTTGATTTAACATAAGAGGATAGTTTGATCTGGTGTGTCACCCACTGAATGTGGTAGACTACTGCCTCCAGAACTTTTCATTTGACAGCACTGGGACTGGAGACATCTCAACATTTCAGTTTGGTCTTAAAATCAGTGGTCACTAACTGAAGACCAACCTGCATGTTTCCTGCAAAAGGGTACTATAAACTAGACATTTCTTCAATTACTTTTACACAAGAACTTTCCATATACTGATTGTTCCTCTGACATAAATACATGTAATTAAACTATAAATTCAATTAAATGAACATGTCACTAAAAACCAAATGACATGAGGGCAACAATGTATATGTTCAGACTTAGGCAAGTTCACTATAAAGTGCACAGATTGAAGTTTTTTATGCCGATAACAAAGAATGAAGAAAGAAAACCAAGTATTCTACATTAACTGAGAAAATAATTCTGTCACTAAAGGCAGATACATCCTGTTTCCAGATAATCTACAAATTTGTGGATTCCAAAAAGACACTTGTGTTCAGCTTTAATCACAATACACAAAATTTACATATATTTGAAGACCGCAATAAAATAAAAATATATCAGGTTACCTTCCATTCAGAAACAGGGTGCACACAATGACTGTTATGTGGCTTATAAATTATAGAGTGTAGCAGTCAGTCTTCCTTTTTTAGATTTTATAACGCAAATCCAGATTTTGGTTAGTGGCTAGCCATTCTCAATACTAAAAATACAAGAAGTACATAGTCTTAACTTGTATATTACATACCACTATTTTCTATTCTTGATGCATGTAAGTCCCTATTGTTCGGGCGTCAGTCACATTTCTTTGAATACTACTGTATAAAGAAGGTAGGCTGTGTGGAGAACACATCGGTTGGTTGTATGGCACCCTCTATATTAACTATTTATATAATATTTAAGAGAAGTAAAAAAAAAAAAACTTCAAATTTGCATGGGACTTACATAAAATAAACATAACTAAAAATATGTACATTGCTGTTTGAAATACTTCATCATTGCCAGTAAAAATAGAAATATATATATAAGATATTTCCAGGTTCACTCCTTGTGAGTCAGTTGTTTTATTCTTTAAACACCTAAGTAATGTCAGATAGGTTAAACATTTTTTTTTTAATTTTTATTTGTAAGACACAAGAAGTTACATGCTATATGCAACTATTAGAGTTGATCTGATTTAAATGTTTTTTACCTTTGTATTATTTTTTCTCTTTATATAAACATCATGACAGGTATGTTGTTCCTCTTATTTACTTAATAGCTCATAGATGGCACCAAATGTCAGCCAGATGGATGGTTGGTGTAACTTGGCATTCCGTTACAGATGTAGAGGGTACTAGTCTCTTTGTCACTTTAAACCAATTTTACTTATAAATACAATAAAACAAATACACTGAATTGCTGTTATTAACAATGTACATGCATCTGAGCTAATGTACCATGGAGAAAGTTCTTGGGGTCAATGTTATAACGATCATACTCATACAGTATTATGCTAATGGCTCCTACATATTGGCAAGATGGCAGGAGCTACCTCATTCCCCCAGGGTCAAACCTTACACTGTTTCCTAGCAACAAGTTTTCAAACAATTCCCAGAACAGTGCATTTTTCATAATGACCTGATCATTAATCGGGTTGCTGTCGGCATTCTTGTGATGGCAGAAGATCTCCAGCTCTTCTAGGAGGTCGAGGAACCTGTCCTCCTCGCATTTATGCAGCAACCTCACATTAGATGCCAAAGTCGGCACCTTATGTTTCGTTGTAAGTAAATGGGCAGCCATACTCGATTTCTCCATGGTGTCTTTCCTTCCCAACGCGACGTGTTCCCCAAACCTAATTTCCAGCCTCCTTCCTGCTTGGTCAACATAACAGGCCTTACAGTCTGGGCAATCAATTTTATAAACTCCAGAATCATGAAATATGTTCTTTGCATCTACAGCGTGTTGCAGAATACAGTCTAAGTTATTTTTTGTTCCAAAAGACACTATCACATTGTACTTTCTAAAGATAGTTGCAATCCTTGTACTCATTTTTCCATATTAATGTAAACTGACAAACTTAGTATTTTCTTTAGGAACCATATTATTGTACAGCAACATCCAATTTCATTAGCTATGTTCTTATATATAGTACCTAACAAGTCATGTGAATAGTTATTCACTTTTGCAATGTGCCTTATTGTTGCCATTTCATCATCATATTCGTCTTTCGACAGTGGAATTTTGAACAACCGATTGATAGCAAAATTCAAAAATGCCTTCTTATGTTGAACGGGGAGGTTTGAAGTAAAATCCACAATGCCATCAGTACAAGTCTCTTTGCAAAAGATACCAAATGTATGCCTGCAATTTTCATTCTGTATTGATAGATCTAGAAAAGTAATAGATTTATTTGTTTCAGTCTCACAATAGAAAGGACTACTCCTACCATCCACCACTGGGCGTATCGGATAGCCTTCTTTGTCTACCTTTATTTGTGCCCTAAGTGTGGGTGCCAGGGGGGTTCATACTAAGAAAATCAATAAGCATATATTAAGAAAATTAAGAAAATAGATGAGGTTGTAACGTCCAAGGCTCAGAAGAAATTGCTAGATCAGTTAAAAACTTGCAGTGAGATAATATCACCAAGGGAGGTACAGAGGCTAAAGGTGATGAACCCCCTGGCACCCACACTTAGGGCACAAATGAAGGTACACAAAGAAGGCTATCCGATATGCCCAGTGGAGGATGGTAGGAGTAGTCCTTTCTATAAGGTAGCTGGAAAATGCCTATGGTTTCTTAAAACTCATTATAAATTCTATAAACAATTTTCCATTAAAAATAGTTTCAAACTTGTCAATAAAATCAGAAATACACCAATAACTGATGAAATGAAATTTTTTTCTCTAGATATCATCAACTTATACACAAACATACCTATTGATAAAACTGTGCACGTCATTCTGCATAATTTAATGGAATAAACCAAGCTTTCTATGAGGGAAGTAGATGAATTCACTGGGCTACTTATCATAATTTTGAAATTTAACTACTTTAATTTTAATGGGGACACTTATTCCCAACAAGACCGTCTCAGTATGGGAAGCTCAATATCTGGAACGCTTGCGGACATCTTCATTAATTATCTAGAAAAGAGATTCTTTTCTGAAAATCTGTCGTTGGCAGACATAATTGTAGTCTACTTTAGGTACGTAGATGACACACTACTGTGAATACAGGGTAACTATGATGTCATCAACACTATAGTAGCCAAACTTAATAACTTGCATCAAACAATTAAATTTACTCATGAGACTGAAACAAATAAATCTATTACTTTTCTAGATCTATCAATACAGAATGAAAATTTCAGGCACACATTTGGTATCTTTTACAAAGAGACTTGTACTGATGACATTGCGGATTTTACTTCAAACCACCCCGTTCAACATAAGAAGGTGTTTTTCAATTTTGCTATCTATCGCTTGTTCAAAATTACGGTGTCGAAAGACGAGCATGATGATGAAACGGCAACAATAAGGCACATTGCAAAAGTGAATAACTATCCACATGACTTTGTAGGTACTATATATAAGAACATAGGTAATAAAATAGGATGACACTTTACAATAATATGGTTGCTAAAGAAAATACTAAGTCTGTTAATTTACATTAATATGGAAAAATGAGTAATAGGATTGCAACTATCTTTAGAAAGTACAATGTGATAGTGTCTTTTGGAACAAAAAATAACTTAGACTGTATTCTACAACACTCTGTAGATGCAAAGAACATATTTCATGATTCTGGAGTTTATAAAATTGATTGCCCAGACTGTAAGGCCTGTTATGTTGGCCAAGCAGGAAGGAGGCTGGAAATTAGGTTTGGGGAACACGGCGCGTTGGGAAGGAAAGACACCACGGAGAAATCGAGTATGGCTGCCCATTTACTTACAACGAAACATAAGATGCCGACTTTGGCATCTAATGTGAGGTTGCTGCATAAATGCGAGGAGGACAGGTTCCTCGACCTCCTAGAAGAGCTGGAGATCTTCTGCCATCACAAGAATGCCGACAGCAACCCAATTAATGATCAGGTCATTATGAAAAATGCACTGTTCTGAGAATTGTTTGAAAACTTGTTGCTAGGAAACAGTGTAAGGTTTGACCCAGGGGGAATGAGGTAGCTCCTGCCATCTTGCCAATATGTAGGAGCCATTAGCATAATACTGTATGAGTATGATCGTTATAACATTGACCACAAGAACTTTCTCCATGGTACATTAGCTCAGATGCATGTACATTGTTAATAACAGCAATTCAGTGTATTTGTTTTATTGTATTCATAAGTAAAATTGGTTTAAAGTGACAAAGAGACTAGTACCCTCTACATCTGTAACGGAATGCCAAGTTATACCAACCATCCATCTGGCTGACATTTGGCGCCATCTATGAACTATAAAGTAAGTAAGAGGAACAACATACCTGTCATGAAGTTTATATAAAGAGAAAAAACAATACAAAGATAAAAACATTTAAATCAGATCAACTCTAATAGTTGCATATAGCATGTGCCTTCTTGCGTCTTATAAATAAAAATTTTAAAAAAGGGTGTGCCCATCTGACATTACTTAGGTGTTTAAAGAATAAAACAACTGACTCACAAGGAGTGAACCTGGAAATATCTTATACATATTTCTATATTTACTGGCAAACATAAAATAAGTCGGACAGCAATGTAAAGAATTTTACTTATGTTTTATTTTATGCAAGTTCCATGCAAATTTGAAGTTTTTTTCCTTTTCTTAAATATTATACACCTAGTTCATATAAAGCGCGCCATACAACCAACCGATGTGTTCTCTACACAGCCTACCTTCTTCATACTGTAGTACTCAAAGAAATGTGACTGAAGCCCGAACAACAGGAACTTACATGCATCGAGAATAGAAAATTGTGGTATGTAGTATACAAGCTGTTAAGTTATGCCATCAGTTGTAACTTTTTATTATGTCACCTGACTATGTACTTCTTGTATTTTTAACATTGAGAAAGGATAGCCACTAGCCGAAATCTGAATTTGCATAATAAAACCTAAAAAAGGATGACTGATTGCTGCACTCTATAATTTATAATATTTATAAAATATTATAAAATTATACCTTATACTTCTCCACATAAGCACCATTCAAATTTAAGTATTTTTAATATCTCTTACAAAGTTAACAAACACCCTCTGCTGAAAATTCTGTCACATGAGACTGCAGCCAACGTGTGACTGCACCTCAAATATTCTTGTTCTGCATTGTAGCAAAAAAAGAAGAAGAAGAAGAAGTACAGAGGAGCAGTCATCTGTTGAGTATTATGGTTATGAGAAAGGTATTTTGGAACCCAATGAGCACAGAACTTGTGGTAACCTAATTGTTCATCCCTGATCTCTTGCTAAACACTCTCTATGTAATCTCTTTGTATTGCTACTGACACATCACGAGATTCCAGTTTTATGATTCTTCTTCTTATTCTCCTCTTTTTTGTTAATTGTCTGTACCAGACTGTTGCTGAATACACTGACTTCTGTAATCACCATAAACACTTGCCCTTCCACTCTTAGACAATGGCACCATTGATGGACAACACCTTCACCATCACATTGAATCTATGTACAGTACAAATCTCATCATAAATGTCAATAAGAATTTTATTACAGAACAGATTTTACACTTGGTGGTGTTTCAAATGCTATGTTCATTCTACAGTGTAAGTCACTGTAGTGACTGTTCCATCATCCCCACAACTTTCTACACTATGTGAAAACAGAGATTAATTTCTGAATTTCTCTCAGAGAAATACAAGCTAAGAATTCTGTAGGGTATTTTGTTCTGTCGTTGCAATTACAAAAATGCGCACCAGACATGTTTTGGTTTATTGAAGTAAAGCATCACCAGTGGTCTGTAATTAAATTATTTACATTTTGATTTGCTTTATTTTACTGAAGTGAAACACATCTGGTGAATAAAGAAATTAAAAAAAAAAAAAAAAAAAATCACACATTTTTGTAGTTGCAACAACAGAACAAAACACCCTCAAGAATTATAAAGCAACTACGTACACTATGGCCACACAAATGAAGAACAGAACCTCAGAAAATCCCAGTCAAACAACCACATCCAGGAATTAAGCAAAAGTAAAAACAATTGTATTAGATAGTTGCATTCTTCATTACACAAGTGTTAGCAACACATTTTAATGCAGCTGAATTGTGAAGCTAATTATTTTCTATTTTGTGGTGAAAAGAATACTTCAAAATTTTAATTTCATGTACAAAATTTTGCTTTCTTGTGTCAGTGAATTTGAAGTTGAAAGTAACTGACCTTATTATAATCCCCAGCATGAAAATAATATTTTCCAGCCAAAAGGCTATTTTTTTCTGTTTCAAAATGGAGAGCAAGGCTTCTAAAATCATCTGGTCTTGGATCAATTTCTACTGAGTTTGACAATATTTCCCCATATAATTCCATCTGCCCATGCTGCCTTGCAAGCTGAAAGGCTTCATCGTAGCACTGCGACATTACCAGAAAGCGAATTGCAGACTGATAGTCATTAAGTCTTTGAAAAAACCTGAAACAAATTAAACACGTTAATTAAAACTAATTTTACTACTGATAGGAAGGCTACCTCCCCATCTAAAGAATACAATGTGGAAAAGATAATGTTGCTGGATCTACTGGAATTTAAAAAAAGGTAACCATTAATTCTGTTCAATGTTTTTAATTATTGTTTACAATATAAGAGAACTGGAGAGTTGCACTTTAACTTCTGTTAAATTCCATGTGCCTCACCTTTCATCTCCTGCCCCAGTAGGTTTTTACATACATTTATTTGTAATATGGTGTAATTTTTTCTGTATTACCTACAATAATTCCTTACTAAATGTTTTATTCATTTACATGGTGTATAAATTTTTCTGTATTTCATAAAAGATTTCTTTACTAAATCCTTTATTCTTTTGCAATTGAAGAGTGCTGATGAAAAAGAGGGTAAAAAACCTTAATACTAGTTCTTTGTAGATGTTGTAGATATAGTAATGTCACAATTTCTCACATCAAAAAGCCTTCACAGCTTCACTATTTTAATGCATCCTTAGGACATTCTTAAGTCATCCTCATGCATAAATATTGCGATATCACACGTGGAATTACACATTGCAGACTATGTCCAAATGCCAATAAGAGACCTGTATACAACAGATTTTTTATTTTTATTTTCAGATCGATGTGAACTTATCACAATGCAAGATTGATTCAAAATCACAAATACGACCAAGTAGATTCTAAATTACAAATATGACCAAGCAGGTACCACATTGGATTACATGATTATTGGGGCAAAGTGTCTAATAGGTGGCTTTGTACTTGAACTTGCTGCTGCAAAGTCTTGTAAAAGTGATCCAAGGATGAATAATAAAACAACAACAACAACTACTACTACTACTACTACTACTGCCGCCGCCGCCACCGCCACCACCACCACCACCACCAATTAAATAATATTATCATATGCCACCAATTACAGATTTATCAAAAAATGGGAGTTTTGTCTCAGTTTGCTATAATAAATGGCACACTGGTGGTTAAGCACAAAGTAATGGCTGGAAACATAAACTTCTCCAGATGTGTTTTATTCAACAGTGGCTGTGCCCATTTTCACTGATTTTATACAAGTGAAAACTTTATCAGAAGTAAACTAGGAATGCATGGAATGAAACAAGTTTTTAAGCTGACCAATCCATGAAGTGTACACAAACACTGCAACGGGAAGATTACTTCCTACAAAGGACAAACAATTGTTATGTAGTCTGTTGCAAATGCCAGTTCTCCAAACTTTCTCAACAGTGTTTTGCAGAAAGAACATCTTCCTCCACGGATTCTCATTTGAGTATTCATTTACATGGTGTATAATTTCTGTAACACTCATGTGCTGACTGTATTGCCTAGTAACAAATGTAGCACCTTGCCTCTGAACTGATTTGATGGTTTCTTTTACTCTAACCTGGAAGGGAGTCCAAATATTCATGCTCTACTCAAGAATGTGGCCTACTTTACAGATGAGCTGCACTTCCCTATAATTTACTCAGTGAACCAAAGCTGACCATTTGCCTTCCCTTCAGCCGACGTTCTATCTCGTGTTGCTTTGCAATGTTATGCTAGATATTTAATCAACGTGACTGTGTCGAGCAGCACAGTACCAACAATGTATCTGAACATTACAGGATTTTTTCCCCCTGTTCACTTTCATTAACTTACATTTTCCCACATTTCAAGCAAGCAGCTAATGACCCTACTGACTCATTTCCTGTAGCTTCTGTCTCTCGAGCTGTGTTGCTTCCAATCTTTTATTCCCTTCAGTAACTACATGCCTTTCACTTAGTTTTTATTTTATCTGTCTCAATAGGATTCTCTCTCTCTCTCTCTCTCTCTCTCTTTGTAAAATAACTGCTTAAAAGATGTAAAAAGTTTCTGGTTCAGAGGTTCTCATTGCAGCAAATGTACATACACCTCTTCAGTCTGACAGGGATTAAAAAGTCAAATGGAAAACATCGTACTCTTTCATTCTCACAGTACAATTTTTGAGGCGTAATGCACATCTGTGCTGATATAATCACATACTGATTTTCACACTAGGATTTACCAACTAAAAATGTCAAATGTCCATGCCTAATCAGATTTGCTATTAAATATTTTACAAACTACTCATAACATATTATTATTATTATCTTTAAGTTTATATATGGGCTGCCATTACATGTTGATCTCTTCCACACTGTTTTTTGGCTCATAGCCGGCTGACAAACATAAGCACATATTTTTGTATGATGTTGCATGCAAATGCCCAATGTATGAATATTGGCTAATCCTCAATGGCTGTTATCGATAGGATAAAACAGTTTAGCCTAAGTCAAATCGGTTTATCCTAGTTATAATTTACATACTTTAGGATAAACTGGTACATCCTAGTCCGAACTAATTTCACCTAGTTTGTATCTTCTATAAGCTTTTCAAAGTAAACCGAATAAAGGAATAGAAATAAAATAGTAAATATGATTCATTATAGTTATTTATTAACTAATCTTTTTTTTTGTAACGATGTTCTTTTTTCCAACTTTTCTGCATCTTCTACCTGTTTAACCAAATCCGCATATTCATCTACTGATAATACATTATAATGAGAAGACTTGTTGTTTTCACTCTGCAAAATTTCCTCCAGAAACTGTTCTCTCCATAGCTTTTGATTGACTTGTCTACTACATGAAGGCTCATCCTTGATGAAATGCCTCACAATAATTATACCAGGATTATAAGAAAATCTTTTAAACGCAACCACCAACTTAACACATGCACTTGTTGATGCAAAATACTGTTCAAAACAAAGAACAGTACGAGTGAAGAGCAGTTGAGAGGCGCAAGGGGTGAGCCAGAGATGATTCAGGCATTCCCCGTTCGTACAGACAGCGACATACATTCTGACTAGGCAAAATTAGTTCAGACTAGGACATACCAGTTGATCCTAAAGCATGTAAATTCTAATTAGGATAAACCAATTTGACCTAGGCTAAACTGTTTTATCCTACTGGTAACAGGATGAACAAGTTTGACCAAGGCGAAACTAGTTCATCCTAAAATCGGGTTTGGCCAGTAACATATATGAACATTACAATACCAGGTTACTGTGTGTGTGATTAAATTACGTTCATGTGCTTTCTTTCAGTTTCATATGCAATTCTTAATTACTGTTACTGTCATATGAATATACTCATTTCAGGCAGATACTAGATACTGGTCACCTAACTCTTTGATTCACAAAAACATAAATCTCCAAATTAATTACTGAGTAAATCAATATCAGTTCTTGATGTAGAAGAGCGAAATATGACCATGAATACATCAACAATATATTAAGACTCAGCTATAAAAAATTATCGCTCTATGTATAATAATACTTATCAACTCACTATAAAGAAAACTGAGTGCACTGGACTATAGACTCCAGCCACGATCACTGCTCAGTGGTGATCAGCAATTATACTTTTCATACTGTTATTATTCCTTCCTGGATTTGGACTAAAATATTAATTGTTTATGAGTGCAATTTTAAGTTTCTGACTCACTTGGCCACCATCTTAGCGCCCTCTAAGCTCTTTGTTTTTCTTACAATGTCGACTGCATCCTCAGGATTATTCAGATAATCGAGGTTAACACGGATGACATTGTCAAAGTCTCGTGCTGCCTCATATGCAGCTACAGCCTCACGGTAGCTGCCGTCTGCTTCCTTCGCCTGAAGCAGGAGAGAAAGGGTTATATGAAATGCTATAAATATTTCTCATAAAATGTGCAGTTGAACAAAACTGCTGTCACAAAAAGAATATGCTAATATTGTGCTTCTTGATCACTAATGACATTATGGAATGCATACTCTGGGGCATAATCAAGCTGAAACTACAGAACTAAAGCATGTCCATAAAACAAAATGAAGATTACAAACAGCATTTAAAAATAAACAGGCATCCCAACAAGTGCTCAGACTGTGGAAGGTGGCAGAAGGTAGACAACTATATTAACTTTCAAAAGCATTGACAAGCTCTTCAGGAGCTGGAGAAAGACAGAGCTGCAGACAAGTAGTTTACAGTCCCTGTATAGGATCTGAAACTAAGTCTCTTTCTCTTTCTCTCTCTCTCTCTCTCTCTCTCTCTCTTTCTCTAGCTCACATTTAAGTCACTTATCCTCCTCCATGTTGCCTTCACTTGAATCTTTTCACATTAGAGATGTGAAACTACACGTGACCAACCATTTTTGAAAGAGAAATCAGTATGAAAATAAACATACGATTGAGAAAGTAGAGCATCGCCTCCATTCTCAATGTTGAGGAGCAGGGAGAGGCTTGTGAGATTAAAGTACACAACAGCACAGTTGTTAGGAGTCTTGCAACAATATTTTGAGATGGAAGTTAATATCAAATCTAAAATGAAGGCTCTAAAAGATAAAATTGACAGTTGAAATCTGTTCCAATCTCTCAATCTTATGAACATTCAATTAACCACAAACGAGGGTATTATGCTTCAAACTAGTGTTAAAAGTCATGATGAAAATAATCTGTTGTTACTATGCAAGTAAAATAATAATATTAACACACCATGGAAATATATTAAGGAAGGAAGGAAGGATTAGGATTCAACACACTGCCAAAAACAAATTATATATATACAGCTACACATATACTTCGAAATCCACCATACGGTGCATGGCAGGGGACACCCTGTACCACTACTGGACATTCACTTCCCTGTTCCATTCACAAATAGAGTGAGGGAAGAATGACTGTCTGTATGACCCCTATGAGCCCTAATCTTTCTAATCTTATCTTCAGGGTCTTCATGCAAAATGTCTGTTGGTGGCAGTAGAATCGTTCTGCAGTCAGCCCCAAATACCAGTTCTCTAAATTTGCTCTCATAAAACATGTAACTCTCTCCACATAGCTATTTAGGTAGGAGCACAGAGTCCAAAAACTACGTAGAGGTGAGCATGGAGGAAAACACAATGTGCCCAGCATGAGTAACTGAACAAACTAAGCACATGGTAAACAGAATATGGCAAAAAACAAGGGATATGTCCGAGGCAGTTGGTGTCAATTTAAGAATTGATGGTCCAGTCTATTGCCACCAATACATACAGGGAAGAGGAAAACTGAGTCACAAAATTTTAGCCCTGGATAGCTGATGCCAGTAGGAACCAAAATTACTAAAGTTGTGTAGGTCGACAATGCACCATTATTAAACTACGGTGCCACATGCTCCGATTGGCTGTGAGATTGCCCTCTTGCCGTTCATCAGTTGACGGGCAGCGCTATGGTTGTCTGTTCACACATACAAACGTTCCTCGCCACATTGCCGCCCCAATGTGATACGCACATGTGCCGAACAGGTCTTGCTGTTTGTCTCCACCTAACGTCAGAGGCATTCACACATAAGCTTTGCTTCGGAGCACACTCATGTCACCTGCAACTTAGTCATACAGTAGGCATGGTGGCACAGTACTCATCTGAAGAACGATGGGATATGGTTTTTATTTATGGACTAGCTGACAGTAATGTGCACAAAGCTCAACGGTTGTATGAGGAACGGTACTCAGCAAGACGCCTACCACACCCACAAACGTTTATAGGAATTGACCGGTAACTTGGCGTAACAAGCTCATTAGTGGGATATCATGGTGAAGCTCGAATACCTCAAGCACAAACGGATGTTGCATTTGAAGAGGCTGTTCTTGAGTGCTTCGAGGAAGCACCTACAAGTACTTGAGCAGTTGGACATGATATGAGGGTCACTTATCAGTTAGTTTGGGAGGTTTTGAGGGACGACAGCCACCATCCATTTAGTTTCCACCCTGTTGTCCAAGACCTAAATCCTGTGGCGGACTATGAACATAGGTTAGGGTTTTGCTGGTGGTTTCTGCGACATATTGCACGAGATCCCAACTTCCCCACCATTGTGTTGTTAACCAATGAGTGCACCTTCGAGTGGGATGGCCTTTACAACAATTGAAACATTCATTATTGGGCAAGGGGGAAATCCTCACATCACATACACCCATGGACACCAGGAACTATTTTCGCTCAACATTTGGGCAGGCATTGTGGGTGGTCATCTGATTGCACCAGTCCATCTACCTTCTCAACTTACTGGGGCAAATTACCTTCCCTTTTTGCAAGAAAATCTACCCAGCCTGTTGGAAGACGTTCCTCTGGACATACGGCTATGCATGTGGTTACATCATCATGGGGTGCCTGCACATAACAGTCGTGCTGTGTTTGAATATTTAAATGAACCCCTCAACAGCTGGGTGATTGGCAGAGGTGTTCATAGGACATGGCCCTCGCGATCACTAGACCCACGCCACCGGACTTTTTCTTGTCGGGAATCTTCAAGGTTCTCATTCACCCAACCGGATGCGAACCACCTAGAAATGAAGAGGAATTAATGGATCACATTCAACATGCCACCAACCACATCAGGGCAATGCCAGGAATCTTTGAAAGAGTTCAGCAAAACACCATTCAATGTTACCAAGCTTGTGTCGCATCAGTGGGTCGCCAGTTCAAGCACCTGCTTTAAGTCCTAGCTACAAAAAAGGCCCTTTTAAGGGCGAGCACAATTTGTAAAAGGCTTTCTGTACAGGAACTAACAGCTGTTGATGGGTTTGTTTCTGGTAAGTCTGATCATGAAACTAAAATGGATGTGTCGGGACCCCAATGGATTTGCCCTCAGAGTAGAAGGCTGGCGCAATACCACCAAGCATGCGGGCCACCTTGGATACATCATGAGCTACAGCAGACTAAAGCATTCGTGGTCATGTGTTGTCCAGAGCATTCAGCAACAGAGCAATCCCGCGGCCAATTGGAGCATGTAGTGCAAAGTTTCCGTAGTTTAAAAATTGTGCTTTGTCGACCAACAAAACATTAATAACTTTGGTTCCTACTGGCATCAGTTATCCAGGGTTAAAATTTTGTGACACAATTTTTCTCCACCCTGTATACCCCTGAGTCAGTGGTGCTGCCCATACAATGTTTCGTGCACGCTAACCATGACAGCTTGTCACACTGCCCTGCTGCAAGACCTACACCCGCTCATCTGCTCCCATATCTGCCCCTCCCCCTGGTGGGGATACTAAATACCTACCCAATGAAAATGGCATTTTGTGCCAAAAATGGCCAGGAATGTGCCACAACCTCCTCTGCAAAATGAGAGAAGGTGTTAGGTTCTCTGGCTCTGGATCTGTCCCTGAAGTAGTGTCGATGTAGCTGATACTTCCAGAGTGGTAGAAGACTGTGGAGACTGATGTAATGGCTGTACTGCTTGCATCAGCTGGGGCAAGGTCTCATCAGTGGGTAAGTGAGGAAAGGGGGGGGGGGGGGTGCCTGTTCCAAGACCAGGGCTCCGTAACTGGAGGTGTTGGAGTGATAGTTATTGTCACCTCATTCTGTAAGTGAAATCTGGATGGCAGAGGGTTTGGTGGAACCAGCAGTGGGTCGGTGGTTGCACTTGCAGCTGCAATTGGGAGCCTCCTATCAGCAAAGTGCCACAACTGACCATGTTGCCCAACGGAGACAGCGACATCATGGGGACAACAGGTAATGGACGTAACTGATTGGAATGATGGGCCATCTGCCCTTGATTGGCAAAGTACTGTCTTTGTAGCCCACTAGCACAGCTGGTAGTCATTAAGGCTACCGGCCAAAATACCAGGCCCAAACGGCAGCCCCATGGGGAAACCATAGCAGGTCGCAATGGTACAGGGTGCAAGAAACTCTAAGGACCTCACAGTTGACACCCATGCAAACCTTCTGCCACACTGTAGCCACTAATTGGCATTGCCTGATACATGGCAAGAAATACTAGACACAGGACAAGGGCAAAATATGGACTACTTCACCTGGGTCTTGAACATTCAAGTTAAGTGCTCCATCTCAGTGCTAGAAGCAGATTAAACAGTGTGGTAGTCAGATGCTGGATATTGTTGCAAATGCAAAAATCTTCAAACTCACATGAGATAAATTGCTAACCATTATCAATTACATGGGCCTGAAGGGGAGTCATAATGGCACAAATGACAGACAACACACAAATAGTAGCTATCAAGATTGTGAAGACAATATGGCAACATATGGGAAATTCGACTAACACATCAACTACGAACAACCATATGCTTGCTGAAAAGGAGCCTGCAAAGTCAATGTGCATCTGTCCCAAGGGTGCTCCAGGACTGTCCAAGTGGAAAACTGAATTGACGGAGCAGCCAGGTTTTGTGCACAGGCAACACAGGATCTTCACTATTGCAACTGATTGGTGGCAAATAGAGATGGTGCCTTGTCAAACTATTTATTTGTGTGGTCTGCTTGTGTTGCTAATGAAACTGCAAGCATGCTACCACCACAAGGGTTTGATGTCCAAAAAACTGTGTCAGCAACTGACAGAGTTCCTCAAAGTTAAGTTTTTTGAGTTGACTGGAGGGCTTCATCTTTGCAACCACCATATAACCATGCACAGCTGGACAACAACAAGGTGGCCTTATCATTGAGATTGATGTTACACCTAGCAGTTCAGCATGAGCCAGCACAGTAGTTCGTCCACCCTTCTATGGACTCCTCAAAATGAGTGAATGACAGGAGAAGGGGCTGTCATAGTAACCTGAAGAATTTTAGCCAATAACTCAAGAGCGGGAAAACATCCTTTTATAAGTGAATATTATATCTGTTTTCAACAGCTTTCACCAGCTAAGGCACCAGGAGACACTAGGAGGAGGTCACAGCTTGTTCCAAAGAACTGGATTTATTGGGTAAAACTCTTCGGGCTACTACGGTGGGCCACTGTCACTGGATGGGACATGATACCAGGTAGTGAACAAGCAATGGAAAAACACTAAGAAAGAAATACTAAAGTTTAACATACTGTCAATAACTGACATAATGAGAGAGGGGGAATGTTTACCAAAATATTATTGTCATGATTGTCACACTATAGAAATTACTTCTTGTAGCTTTCTGTACTCTGTGATAAACAAATACTGTAACATTTATAGATCAAAAGTCTGAGAAGCAATTTAGAACCCTAACAATGAAAGTAATTGCAATAAAGATGATGACTACAGGCTGCCAGAGTTATGGGTTGAAAAACTGAGTAACTATTCAGCCACAGTACACAAGTAACACAAACAACTATCAGGAAGCCAACTTTGTGACACAACAATAACAATCTGGTAAATGGGAATGGCCATGAAAGCCTGAAGACAATATTCTCTCTCTTGCTCCATATTTTTTCGTACCTGCAAGAAGTGTGCAAAACAACAGTAATTTGGAAAATTACCTGTGGAGGATTTTACCATAGTTCCATATAAAAATGTAATTCACAGAAGCCACAGAAAGACACTAAAACCACTACATTTGGCAGTCTAGTCACTAAAAGAACTGTGACTGGACCAAGTGATTTTCTCCTATTATTATAAGTTCAAATAGAGTTAAATTTCTTAAAAAAAAAGGGACGAACATTAGTAACATACACACAGTTTACAAACACACATTTTGAATTAAAAATTAAAGCATGTTTTCTTCACATGGTATTTTTTTTATTCTATAACTAAAACTCAGAAAATTATAGTGAAAATATTTTCTCAGTTTCTGGAGAAATAAGTATAAATATCAGACCCAAATCATTTTTCTGTTTTTACTTGCAACTGAGACTTTACTCAAAAATCATAAAATAAATTACTTTCTTACAATTATCAGCTAGTATCTTTACAGTAGCTTGTATACTGAACAATCAATGACAAACTACTTACATACCTTAGCATACTGAATATGTATTTTTGGAGATGAGATGTATGAGAGCAGCTCACCAACTTTAAACCAATTTTTCAGTCGAATGTATGTTAACGCTGCTTTCTCAAAAAACTGCCCTTTCTCATAGAGCAGAGCTGCATCTGCCAGGTGCTGGTAATTAAAGAGAAATATGATGAGATTAGATACTTTACATTTGGAATAATATGACTAACACACAGAGAAGTAGCACTTGGAGGTAAAATAAGTAATAAAAGGCACAAGGCATAGTGTCTATTGAGATTTTCTTGAGTGCAGAGCTACCTAGTTCTGAAATAGTACAAGTCCAAAGACCTCTGGCATTAATGTTTTGTTCCAACCACATACAACCTCAACCTCAGTGATATAATATTGCTGTGTGAAGCACCTTAGTAGCCATTACTTGATGAATGTCACGAAGTAACAACACTGCTTGAAGACATAACTAGATAATACTTCCACTCTCTAATTTATATTCTTCTCTAGGAACTCAGCTGGTGAGAGTTATGCAAAGGATTGTATGGTCACACCACGATGGTTACAATGAATTAATCATAATCGAGGTCAGAACTGAAAAATGAGAAGTGGAATAGGTTATTAAGAGTGGTGCACTACAAGATAGTGTGGGCACAGGGAAGTGATCTTTGTGAAACAACAGGTAACAACCAGCTCACTAGTCAGTTTACCACATTATTCTGAACTATTAAGGTAGACAGTGTGTCTTACATCCTTGTATTACTGGAGCAATATTTTTTTCTGTAAGCTTCATGCAGTCTTAGTTAAGTTTGCTACAGCCTGTAGGTTGATTTTGGGGTTGTTGCAACAGAGAAAACATTCAGCTACCCTTTTTTGTAACATGAACTAAATATGATATTTAAGAATCTATGCAACATTTATTCTTTCACCATATATGCTTTGAGTCAAATCTTCTTGGAATGACTTTTGCAAATACCTTCATCCCCATCCAGCCCCATACTGCTGCTTTCTTAAGTAAAGTATCACGAATAATTTTCTCTCTATCTCTTATTATATGCATTTATTTAAATGAGTATTAAACATTTCTTTTCATTAATATTTTCATATACTCTTCAATATACTGAATTTACAATTCAAACAGTTTATGGCAACTAAACATTACATCACATGCTATTAGTCATTCTCTCAAAATCATGATATACTGGCTTACAACCATCAGCTAGCAACTATGTAATATTAATAGTTTATGGTAACATAATATCACCAAACAACATACCATTAGTCACACTGGATCACAACCAAGGAGTTATAAGCTACGTAATATAGCAGCTGGTACATGGATATGACTGCTCCACATACAACAGATTGCATGAAATCGCTCAGGTACTCGAAACTGTGGCCTTTGCTGATCAGCATTAACACAAGAACTGTTTCATAGGAAATGCCTTTTATGCAGTCTAAATCACTATGACAAAAATGTTGCTCTCATATCTTGTGTGAAACCAGTTTTAACGTTAAAGTAGACAGACCTCGAATTACAGGGACACTCAGGTGATATTAGTAAATGTAATGTAACGCGAATAAAAAGTTTACTTTTAAATTGTAATACTGTTGATAAATTACGTGCAACGAAAATATCATTCAAATATATTAGAATACACTAGATGGAGAAGTCACACTAATACACTTAGTCTGAGGCTGTTGTTCACTGAAAGGATTTCAGGTACAATTTTGTTACATAATGACTGACATACTGTACAGGAAATCTGAGCAGTATTCACACCTGAAGGGCACACTGACAGTGTGGATGACGTGAGTCAGAATGCCTCATAAATAAAAAATAAAAAAATAAGTAAATTATACGGAATTTGTAATGGGTCTATGTAACTGCTTCAAAAAGTTACAAAAATACTGGCAAACTCCTATTGCACACATTTCAGCAGCAGGACTACTTACAATACTGAAGACCCCTCTTCACCAAGTATTGTAAGAGTGTACTGCTCTCTGTTACACATGTATCGCACAGATACCACACAAAGAAGTCAACAAGATGAGGTCACAGAAAGTTGTTCATTCTGCAACTCATCCACAAATGGAACAGGAAATGACAAATAATACTTATATCATGATCCCTTCACCATACACGAAATAATGGCTGATGGAGTATGTATGCATGTGAAGACCAAACAACAAAAAAGGTGTTAAATGCAATGAATTCAGTGAAAAATACACTGACTTTCTGTCAATGAATATCACCTACAGGTCTGGAGGACCTTGGCACCAGAGTACATTTCAGAGAGTGTCTTGTCTGATGACCAGTTTCGAAGGATGACATGATTCTGATAAAGTAATACAAATGTAGCTGTATTGGCATAGTTTACTAGTACTGTACATACACTGAGACTGTCACCTTCTGTCTTCCAGAATGGATGCTCCCTGTAACAGCTGCCATCATGAGTCGACCTCTATTGCACAGATGATAACTCTTTCCCCAGAAAGCAGTAGAAAACTATTTGCACTGTACTCAAATAAATAAAATGTTTGCAGACAATAGGAACAGATGTGGAAGCAAACTGAATTTTATCGTAGATGTAGACGTATTCTGTAGTCTTGAAAACTATGTGAGTACTGTGTGGTATCACAGTAATGTATACACAATTTCCATATTACTCTTATTAATAATGTTTCATTGTAAAATTCAACATGTCTCCTCTAACAAAAATCAAATCATTTGAAAATTGTGTGTTATGATATGTTTAAATCATGTTTCTATATTTTACCAGGGTGGTTTGAAAAGTTCTCAGAACAGAACAGGAAAAAAGTTCTTCCAATCCATATGTGGCATACAGCAAACCAGTTCTTAACAGTAATCGTTAAAAACAGTCTTGGTTGCAATTTTAGTTTTTTTATTTTTCAACAATGCGTTTTGCCTTATTTAGGCATCTTCAGGTTGATCTTAATTTGGTACTTCTTATAACGATACTTTAGACAGTGTAGCCAAAGGGCATCGTCGAATACATCAGGCCAACATTGCCTTCTTTAAACTCACATCCATCTAGAAAAGTTTTTATTGAGTTTAATGAAGGCGATGTTGGCCTTATGTATTCAACGATGCCCTTTGGCTACACTGTGTAAAGGATCATTCTAAGAAATACCAAATTACGATCAACCTGAAGATGCCTAAATAAGGCGGAACGTGTAGTTGAGAAATAAAAAAAACTAAAATTGCAACCAAGACTGTTTTTAACCAATACTAGAAAAAAAGTACTTACATCACTGAAACTTTTTGTCCACCAAGAAAAATTTTCAGTTTTGGGAAGAGGTGGAGGTCTGAGAGAGCCATACCAGGTCAACAAGGTTGGTGTGGCAACAATTCATACCTTAGTTCGCGTAATTTTGCCATGGTGATGGCAAATGTGTGCAGGCATGCATTGCCTTGATGGAAGATGACTTACTTCCTTGTTAAGCCTGGCCTTTTTTCACGTATCTTTTGTTGCAATTTGTCCAGGAGGTTAGCACAGTATTCTCCAGGACTTGTTTGCCCAGTGGGGAGATAATCTACAAACAGAATCCCCTCCACATCCCAGAACACTGATGCCACGACTTTTCCCACTGAAGGAATTGTTTTTGCTTTCTTTGGTGGCAGAGAATCAGCATGTTTCCACTGCTTTGACTGTTGTTTTATATGTGGGGTACAGTAGTGCACCCAAGTTTCATTAGTGGTCACAAACCGATGCAAAAAATCTTGTTCATTTCTCCTAAAATGGGCCAAACATTGTTTTGAAATCTCCATTCTATGCATATTTGATACAGTGTCAAGAGTCGTGGCACCCATCTTGCAGATAATTTTTCCATTTCTAATTCTTCAGTTAAAATGTGATATACCCTTTCAGATGACATCTGGCAAGCGTGAGCAATTTCAAAGACGTTCAATCAGCGATCCTCCATGACCATTTTGTCCATTTTGCAATGATTTCTGGACTGGTGACACATCTTGCCCGACCACTGCGTGGATCATCATCTAAGCTCTCCCGAACAAATTTAAATTCATTTGTCCACTTGGCAACAGTTGAATATGAAGGAGCAGAGCCCCCAGTGTATTCTGGAAATCAGCATCAATGTCCTTTACTTTCATACCTTTCTGTACAAAGTACTTAATCACTGCTCAAATCTCGATTTTCTCCACCTTCGCGAATCACTATGCGGGAACAACAACAGAGCCATGTCACTGCCACAGCTCTTTTCCAAGAGCACTGATGTGGCACTTGTTTACAGGCAACAGACCAATGAATATCACGTCAACAACTTGTTGCACTAGCACTGACTTCTCATGGTGATTCGGAGAACTTTTCAAACCACCCTCATATGTAGGTGAGGCAAAATGCAATTTCTCCCTTAGTTTCAGCAAGAGGATACAATTGAAGTACTGTTAATTGGAGAAGTGTATCAAAGACAGTGGCATGTGAGGTGTTTTGAAAATAACAGTAACACAGGTGGTGATGGCTCATGTAACTTGAGAGAACTGTGTACCACACCAGTATATTATGTGAAGGTATGGGTCAGAGTTTATCAATTCTATCAGTCTTATACTTAACATAACGAGAACAAATTGCGGTCAAGAACTCTTCAGATACATTAAGAAACTGTGTGCAGACTATGGTTCAGATGTTTCTTCCTAGGACTGATGCAGTCTTTATGGCAGAAATGACCCTAATCAAACTGTTGATTCTATTCAGGTATGAATTCATAGCCGCATGGATAACTTTCAAAATGTCCCCTGTCCATCCAACAGCTTGACCTATAAATTACTGAAGATTTTGTGTCAATTTTAGAGAAGAAAATCTTGTGCTATTTTCGTCCATTAATCCATGATAATGGTACGAAATTAAAAAAATGTGTGTGTTGAATGCATCCATTTTCTTGCTAACAACAGGTCTACTGTGGGGAAAAGCTGATCCAAAAGCTGTATTAATTTTGCCTGTTATGGTGTTCCTACATTTTAATAACTGTTTATAATTTTTCAAGTGTCCAGACAGCACTTTTAGAGAGCTTGCACTCATCCCCGCTTTGCCCCACACAGACAAATGTGTGCAATCATAGACACATACATAGCTGCTGTTGTCTTCCTGCACAGCAGCTCAACAGTAGTGTGTAACAAACTTGGCCGGAATGGTTGATGGAGACATGGAAGGGGCATAGGGTGAAAAGAAAATGGAGAAATGGAGCAGCAAAAGGAGTTTGGAAAAGACTCTTAGGATGTGGAACAGGTAGCAACAAGTGGAGGTGATTGGCACCTATGCAAGGAGAACATGGTGAACTGCTAAAAAGAAGAGGGGTCCAGAGTATGAGAAAGATGTTACTAAAGGGAGATTCAGGTGAATTGCAGTAGTAAGTGGTGCGAAGAGGGATGAGGTTGACGATGGGCAGAAAGATGGAATGAGGTGACAACAGGCAATGAGGTGGAGGGCCAGGTTCAGTAGAGATTGAGGCACGGAAAGGGGAGGGGGAGGGGGGGGGGTTATAATAATGAAAAAAATGTTGCACTCCAACTGACACCTTCATTAATCTAAAAAATGGTGTGATTGTAGTGGAGTCACAACAGACCATTCAGGTGGTATGAGTTGTGAAGCAGCCATAAAAGTGAAACACATTATATTGTGCAGCATGCTCTGCAATTAGGTGGGATATATGGCCTTTGGTGACAGTTTGGAAATATTGGTCATTCACAGTGTGGTTATACTGTTCAGGGTCACATCCAATTAAAAAACTCTGCAGCAGTTGCAGAAAAGAAGTTACGTAATGTGACTGCTGCCTCTGACAGGTTGAGAAATGGCAGTGACAGGCCTGGAACAAGAAATGGTGGGTGCCATGATGTCATTGCACTTGAATTGTCAATGGTGTCAACACATGGTTACTCAGAATAAAGCAAGGGCGCCTGACCCACCTCATGGGGCACTAGGGGCCACTTACCAAGCACGTCTAACTTTGACAACAGTCAATTGTCTGAAAACTATGACACTTGCTGCTGTAACTTCATGTGATTTCACTATCTTAGCAACTTCTCATAAAGAATGTTCGGATAAGAAAAATGCCCTATTTTGGACCCCCCGGGTCGGTTGGCAACAGGATGATCACATCCCTAATTATTGAGTCCGCATACGAAGTAGCTTATTTGGGACACTCCAACTGACACTTGTGCAAGAGGCTCAGCAGGTTGGTGATCCACACCACATGTGACTATCCTGGGCACTTGCTGTGCTAATTAATCTGTAGCTGTGTCACCATCCAATGGGTTTGATGACTAAAATACTGCTTGAGCAACTGACAAAGATCCTTAAACTTAAGTTTCTCTGGGTTGGTAGAAGGCATCAGATTCTGCATACCGTATTTTCTCGAATCTAAGCCGCACTTTTTTTCCGGTTTTTGTAATCCAAAAAAACCGCCTGCGGCTTAGAATCGATTGCAAAGTAAGCGGAAGTTCTGAAAAATGTTGGTAGGTGCCGCCACAACTAACTTCTGTCGTCGAATATATGTAGCGCTACGCGGGCATGCTTCGCAGGCACAAAGACAAATACTAGCACCAAAACCTCTGCGTCAGTAAATAAATTAAAAAAAAAAAAAAGGTGGAAGACGAGCTTTTTTTTCTCCGCCCCGAGTTTCGACCACTGCATTTTCATACATTATCCAACGAAGTAAATACAAATTCCGTATTGTTCCTCTTCGAACGTAGCAGCATTTCAATGTACTACGAAAATCCGACTGGCAAGACTGTTTGGGATATTTGTCAATATGGCCAGCTCTGCTTTCTGAATTTTTTCCTAACTGTGAGAAGAAATGGTTGCTAATAGGAATCACATGCAGTATTCTCTTCACCATAAGAATAATACGAATATAAACATTTTGCGATGTATTCTTTCGTGTTTGCTGCTATCTCATTTAAATTCTGCCCGCCTAATAAACTACGAAACTAGAGTGAGACAACAGCAGACGCGGAAGAATATACATACCATCTCATGTTTATATTCGTATTATTCTTATGCCTAATAGTGATACAGTCAGAAATGAAGCACGGCAATTGACTAGATTTTTAAATCTAAGATGACTCTAATTTCTGTGCATAATGTAATGTACTAAAGAGGCGTCTGCAAAGATTTTCAAACGGAAAAATTTTTCGCTAAATTCTCGTTCAGAACATCTTCTATCATACGCAGTCTATTATTTGGTTCTTGTTGATCATTATCAAAGAAAGCAGCAGTGTAAGTAGCAACGAATAGCAGTCTCTTGCCATTGTTTCGCTAATGAGACGATTCCTCTCTCTCTCTCTTTTTTTTTTTTTTTTTTTTAAAAATTGTAAGCGGCGGTAGCGTGCACAAAAGCAAGCCATGCCGCGAGCGGCGACAGGCCGTAAACCCTCATTTTCAGAATGCGACAAACAATGCATGACACAGTACAATACCGCATTTTCAGCTTTGAGTGACGGAAACACCTACAACAAAGAGAATTGCACTTGTCAGATCAAAGAAAAATAAGCAATCAATTCAAACCAGACGAAGCACGTGAAAAAGGAAGGGAACCCGTATAAATACGGACGGAGCGCCTGACGCATAACAACGGCTATCTGGTAAAGCTTAACTGCTAAGCTTACGACTCGAACCAAACTACTACAGCTGTATCGTCATTCATTCAACCTAAATTGTGTCTCATATTACAATGGACCAACTTTGTTTCGATTTGGAAGTGCGGCCTAAAACTTTTCTCTCCCCTTGAATTTCGAGTCTCAGATTTCAGGTGCGGCTTAGATTCGGGAAAATTTTTTTTCCTCGATTTCGAGTCTCATTTTTCAGGTGCGGCTTAGATTCGAGTGCGGCTTAAATTCGAGTAAATACGGTAATTTCATACAATCCCACACTGCTGGACAATAACAAGCCAGTCTTATCAACTGGATTGATGACAAGCTTCAACTGACAGTGCAGCAAGAACTAGTGCAGGTAATTCTCCCTCCTTTTTGTAGACTTATCGAAGCCAATGAATGGCATTGCGGGTGGGTGGGAAGAAAGCTTTTGTGCCAGGGCCTGGCTGCTATCAGCAAGGTGTGACAGAGGAGCAATTCTGTATTCTGTTTGAGTAGCTTCTACGTCTGCTCCTGCTGGAGCTTTTGTTGCTGCTCCTGGGGGCACAACTGCTTCTGCTAGTATTCCAAAAATGCTGCCTCCATGATGGCAACAGCGAACGGATCAACGAACAAACTGAAGGGGTGTCATCGGACGTCCGCCCTGAACAAATTCAACGAACAATATAGAATAAAATGAAATTTTAAAAAAAGTTGTTGGCGTTCAAGCCCCGTAATTGCTGGATCGAGTTCCGTTCATCAGGTTTTTTTATTTTCAACATAGTCATTTTCTTTACTATTTATATTACAATTGATATAATGAGAAAAATACGTGTAATTGGATGAACTTTTATTAAATTTACAATGTTATTTGGCAGTCTACTAATTTTTATTATCACAAATAATACAATATTCATAACTATTGACTAGTAAACGACCAAACACATAAAGTGATACTGAAAATGTATGTTTGTTCATGTCTTTAAAATTGTTCATATTTAATCGAAAGAGCGAGAAATTGCTTCTTGGAAGACGCTATTAAAATACACTCGATACTGCATAACCAATTATCAGTGCCAATTTTTAAGGAAATACTGTGTTATGCATGGTTTGCTTCCAAATTATCGTCTGAAAGGGAGGTTTTTGAAAATGTTAACGAGGTTTGTTTTTCCACGGAAAACCTCAAAAGACCTCGTGTATGCAGAAACATAGCATTTATTCAATGCGGCTGGTGCCGTTTAACTTAATGTTTTTCATAATTTTACGAAAAATGCCATCCTGCAACTTGTACTCGTAATGTCGAAAGCAGCAATTAATTGTACATCTTTCGAAATCCACCTGTGCCGGTCAAAACTTGGAGGTAACAAGTCGTTTTGGGCTCCTTCCAGGTATAAAGAATTTCTCAAATCACGGAGCATACATTTTCAGTATCACTTTATGCGTTCGGTCATTTACTAGTCGATAGTTATGAATATTATATTATTTGTGATAATATATAAAAAAAAAAAAATGTGTGGTTCATGGTGTGGGTTCCTGGTATCATGTCCTAGTTCATGAACCACGGGCAATGTATGAGTTGCCAAGTAAGTGGTCCTGACAGTCGGGATACCAGTTACTTTGGAATAAGGCTGGGCATCCCGGACATATTCCGAGTCGTGGCCACCTTTGTGCTCAGACGGCAAAGACTACCAAATCCACCGATTAGTCCCTCAACAGTTAGGGGTAAAACTCAATCGGACTCGGGGCAAGTAAGGCTAGCAACCTGCTTCCCAGGTACTATAAATATGATGCTGGCAACAATCAGAGCAAAATGCCTCGGACCTTTGGAGGTGATGGAGTCCCACCTCTAATTGACAGACCAGGGACTCCTAAGATACGACTCGGCAAACGAATGGTAACGAGATGGGGAGCTATTAATATCAATGGGGGCTACTCTTGGAAGAAGGTAGAGCTGGCAGAGGCTGCAAGTAAGATGGGGTTGGACATTTTAGCTGTTAGTGACATTCGGGTAAGGGGTGAGAAAGAAGAGGAAGTGGGAGAATACAAGGTCTACCTGTCAGGAGTCAAAGCAGGAATAGCACAATGGGTGTACGGCTTTTCATCAGGAAGGAAATGGAACCAAGTGTAGTTGCAATAAGGTATGTAAACAAACGACTGATGTGGATAGATTTGACAGTGTCTAGCAAGAAAATTAGGATTGTGTCAGTATATTCGCATTTTGAAGAGACAGATCAAGATAAGATGGATTTTTTTTTTATGATGCGCTCAGTGAAGTAGTTGTTAGAGTCAAGGAAAAGGACAGTGTTCTGCTCATGGGTGACTTTAATGCCAGGATTGGAAATCGAACAGAAGGGTATGAAAAGGTTATGGGTAAATTTGGAGAGGATATGGAGGCCAACAGGAACGGGAAACAACTTTTGGATTTCTGTGCCAGTATGGGCTTAGTAATCACAAACTCCTTTTTTAAACATAAGAACATTCACCAGTATACTTGGGAAGGCAGGGGAACCAGATCTGCAATTGACTATATAATAACAGACCAGGAATTCAGGAAGGCTGTGAGGGACACACGTGTATTCAGGGGATTCTTTGATAACACTGATCACTATTTAATCTGCAGTGAAATTGGTATTGTGAGGCTGAAAGTGCAGGAGGTCAGGTCCATGTGTAGGAGGATAAAAGTGGAGAAACTTCAGGATAAGGAAATCAGAAACAAGTACATAACAATGATCTCATAAAGGTACCAGTTAGTTGAATGTAGTCAGTTGCAGTCACTGGAAAAGGAATGGACAAGGTACAGGGACACAGTACTAGAAGTGGCCAAAGAATGTCTTGGAATAGTAGTGTGTAAAGGTAGGATGAAGCAAACAGCTTGGTGGAATGACACAGTCAAAGCAGCCTGTAAAAGGAAAATGAAGGCATATCAAAAATGGCTACATACTAGAACTCAGGTAGACAGAGAAAGTTATGTCGAAGAAAGAAACAAAGCCAAACAGATAATTGCAGCATCCAAGAAGAAATCTTGGGAAGACTTTGGAAACAGGTTGGAGACCTTGGGTCAAGCTGCTGGAAAACCATTCTGGAGTGTACTTAGCAGTCTTTGAATGGGAGGTAAGAAGGAAATGACAAGTATTTTGGACAGGTCAGGAAAACTGCTGGTGAATCCTGTTGATGCCTTGGGAAGATGGAGGGAATATTTTGAAGAGTTGCTCAATGTAGGTGAAAATACGATCAGTAATGTTTCAGATTTCGATGTACAATGGGACAGGAATGATGATGGAAATAGGATCACATTTGAGGAAGTGGAGAAAATGGTCAATAGATTGCAGTGCAATAAAGCGGCTGGGGTGGATGAAATTAAGTCGGAACTCATCAAATTCAGTGGAATGTCAGGTCTTAAATGGCTACACAGGATAATTGAAATGGCGTGGGAGTCGGGACAGGTTCCTTCAGACTGGATGAAAGCAGTAATCACATCAGTCTTTAAACATGGAAACAGAAAAGATTGTAACAACTACAGAGGTATCTCTTCGATCAGCGTTGTGGGTAAAATCTTCTCAGGTATTGCTGAAAGGAAAGTGCAAGTATTAGTTGAGGACAAATTGGATGAAAATCAGTGTGGGTTTAGGCCTCTTAGAGGTTGTCAGGACCAGATCTTTAGCTTACGGCAAATAATGGAGAAGTGTTATGAGTGGAACAGGGAATTGTATCTATGTTTTATAGATCTAGATAAGGCATATGACCGGGTTCCTAGGAGGAAGTTATTGTCTGTTCTACATAATTATGGAATAGGAGGCAAACTTTTGCAAGCAATTAAAGGTCTTTACATACATAGTCAGGCAGCAGTTAGAGTTGACGGTAAATTGAGTCCATGGTTCAGAGTAGTTTCAGGGGTAAGACAAGGCTGCAACCTGTCTCCACTGTTGTTCATATTATTTATGGATCATATGTTGAAAACAATAGACTGGCTGGGTGAGATTAAGATAGGTGAACACAAAATAAGCAGTCTCGCATATGCGGATGACTTAGTTGTGATGGCAGATTCCGCGTGACCGCTACGGTCGCAGGTTCGAATCCTGCCTCGGGCATGGATGTGTGTGATGTCCTTAGGTTCGTTAGGTTTAATTAGTTCTAAGTTCTAGGCGACTGATGACCTCAGGAGTTAAGTCACATAGTGCTCAGAGCCATTTGAACCATTTTTGATGGCAGATTCTATTGAAAGTTTGCAAAGTAATATTTCGGAGCTAGATCAGAAATGTAAGGACTATGGTATGAAGGTTAGCATCTCCAAAACAAAAGTAATGTCAGTGGGAAAGAGATATAAACAGATTGAGTGCCAAATAGGAGGAACAAAGTTAGAACAGGTGGACAGTTTCAAGTACTTAGGATGCATATTCTCACAGGATGGCAACATAGTGAAAGAACTGGAAGCGAGGTGTAGCAAAGCTAATGCAGTGAGCGCTCAGCTACGATCTACTCTCTTCTGCAAGAAGGAAGTCAGTACCAAGACTAAGTTATCTGTGCACCGTTCAATCTTTCGACCAACTTTGTTGTATGGGAGCGAAAGCTGGGTGGATTCAGGTTACCTTATCAATAAGGTTGAGGTTACGGATATGAAAGTAGCTAGGATGATTGCAGGTACTAGTAGATGGGAACAATGGCAGGAGGGTGTGCACAATGATGAAATCAAAGAAAAACTGGGAATGAACTCTATAGATGTAGCAGTCAGGGCGAACAGGCTTAGATGGTGAGGTCATGTTACATGCATGGGAGAAGCAAGGTTACTCAAGAGACTCATGAGTTCAACAGTAGACGGTAGGAGGAGTTGGGGTAGACCAAGGAGAAGGTACCTGGATTAGGTTAAGAATGATTTTGAAGAAATAGGCTTAACATCAGAAGAGGCACCAATGTTAGCACTGAATAGGGGATCTTGGAGGAATTTTATAAGGGGGACTATGCTCCAGACTGAACGCTGAAAGGCATAATCAGTCTTAAATGATGATGATGATGATGATGATGAATAAAAATTAGTATACCGCCAAATAACATTGTAAATTGAATAAAAGTTCATCCAATTACATATATTTTTACCATTATATCAATTATAATATAAATAGTAAAGAAAATGACTGTGTTAAAAAAAAAAAAAAAAAAAACAGATGAACGGTGACTCGATCCAGTGATTATGGGGCTTGGACCCTAACCACTCGGCTGCTATGGCTTCATGGTAAAAACGGCCACGCACAGGTATATATTTGACGACCGAAATTATCTTGTGATTTTCTCACTAACGCTTGAGAAGTACGCGCTACTGCTTACACATTTTGTTGTCCTCATGCAGTACTACGAGTGTACGAAGTTTGAAGTAAATCCGCGTTCCAAACGTCATGGTCTCCCCTTGTAAGCAAGCCAGTGAATGATACACAGTGGGAGAGGGAGCAGTTTATAACTGCAGAGTTTTATCTCTTAATAAAAAGTGTGACACTAAACACAATAACAGAATATGATGGCATGGTCACAAGCATATGAATACAAGCAAGCGTGACTACTATATCGTTTGTGTAGCTGTTATTAAAGTAATAAGCAAGCCATAGAATGGTACACAGTGGGAGAGGGAGATAAGTGTTAACATAACAATGTTTTTTAAGGGAACATTATATATCATAGAGATACAAGGCAGTCTTTGTTTTTCAAAGGGATTCACTTCTGGCAACTTAATACCATTTCTAGAACAATGTAAAAAAATATACATTTTCAAATCTAAATAACTAAAATTTGACTAAGCATTGGGATTTATAAAGAGTTTAAATATGAGCAGTCCGCATGGTTCTAAACAGAGACAATTATAACAGGAGCAAGTAATAAAAAATATGTCAAGTTTATTGTATGCAGCTGGGACATAAATTATTGCTTCTTATAAAGGTTTGTCTGAAAATTCACCATCTACTGTTATGGTAAGTTGTTGTCTAATTTCTGAATGTAAAATCATGAATATTTATGCATGACATATATTCCAAAAGCATGCTATAACAACCTAATATGAAATTTAAGGTACAAGCATTCCAGAAGATAAAGTCAACACAACAGCACCAAGTTACAGGGAAGACTTATGCAGCTTAAAGTGAAATGGATCATAAATGGAACTGCACAAATGTTTAGCACAAATATGCACCATATTGCTAGGCAGAAACTGAAAAACTGCAATGATTGTTGTAAAACTGGTGACAGGTGTTGGTATGCCAAGCAACAATAATTCAGAATATATATTCCTGTAAGAGCAGATATGTTAAATAAATTGTTTCCATGTTTAAATAGATGCCCTCAGAGAGGATGATCACTTTGTCTACCCTATATTTCCATTGTGTCACTGACCAGGCAATTTCAGAAGAATGAGGATGGAACTAGGATCATAATCTCAAATTCATTGAGTAGACACTGGAAACACACGGTGTCATTGACCAGGCAATTTCCGAAAAATGAGGATGTAGCAAGGATCATAATCTCAAATTCATTGAGTAGACACTGGAAATACAATGTTCAGTCACCACAATTTATTTGGCTGAAAATGTTGGATGTAGCACTGATGTTCAAGGTGTAGTTCTTATAACATGCATATGAATTTATCTTATACAGCATTTACTGCCTCACACAATATTTTATAGATTCCTGCCTTAATGTAACAGGTCATTTTTCATATTTTCATAATTCCCAGAAAATATGTCATCTTGGTACATCATCTTCATAATTACGTGCAGAAAAAAGGCTCAAAACTTGATAACATCTCTATCTTCCCGCTTTTCCGATGACTGTACTCATGCACTCATTTGCTGAGCTTACTCTGTTTCACGTGTTGAATATTCACTTTCCTTGAATACCTACTGCAAGTAGGAAACTGTCAGCATGAAGCACAAAACTGATGAGCCAAAACATTACGACCACTGCCCACTGGGAAGTTGTATGCTGCCTGGTGGAACTGAGGGAACGTTATGACGTAGGAGAAGTATAAGAGCGGAGTAGAGACGAATAGGGAATCATTCTATAGTGACAATAAGTGAAACAAATGTGGAAATTTGCCAACTTAAGTGACTTTGACACAAGCCAGATTGTTGTGGACCCAGTGCCTGGGAGTGAGCATCTCAGAAACGGTGAAGCTGCTCAGCTATTCGTGTGCTACTGTCATGAGCATCTATGGAAAGCGGCTGAAGAACGCTGAAGCTAGGCGTAAGAAACAAGAAGTTGGACGTCTGCTGGCACAGGTATAAATGTTTTGGAGTACATCGGTCAGTACACAGTGTTGAACATGGTGTTCTACAGCAGAGGATCTCTATATGTTCCCATGCTAGCCCAATATCATCATCAGTTGTGATTACAGTGGGCACAGGATCATCGAGACTGGATCATGGATCAATGGAACCATGTTGCCTGGTCAGATGAATCCCATTTATTGTTCAACCAGGTCAATGGGTGTGTCCACATACGTCACCATCCAGGCGAACGGCAGCTCGAAACATGCAGCGCGCCGCGGACGCAGGCTGGTGAGAGCAGTATTATGTTATGGGGGACATTCACCTAGGCTTCCATGGGATCTGCAGTAGTAATAAAAGGCAAAATGGCAGCTGTGGATTGCGAGAACAGTACTGGGGACCACCTGCAATCCCTTATGCTTGATGCCTTCCCCAACAGCAACGGCATCTTCCAGCAGGATAACTGTCCAGGTCACAGGGCCAGAATCATGTGGCAGTGGTTTGAGGAGCATAAAAATGGAATCATGCTGATGTCTTGCCCAGCAAATTTGGCTTATCTGAATCTGATGAAACCCAACTGGGATGTTATTGGGCACCAGCTCCACTAACGTTCATAAGTTACGGGAAGTGTGTGACCTGTGCGTAGGCATCTGGTGCCACAAACCTCTGGAAACCTATCAGTACTTGTCGAATCAATGGCATGCAGAATCACTGCTAAACTGCATTCCAGAGGTGGACCAACACACTTTTAAGTAGCCGGTCATAATGTCTTGGCTCATCAGTGTATAGGGCCCCTACGACCCAAATGACCCTAAGGACATGCATAGGCAGCAGAAGTTACTGGAAGCTGGAAGACCTGCAACTATAAACCTGTATGGGTGAGCTTCCAGTAAACAAATGTCGCTTAGACCCACCTTCCTTCATTAAAACAGATGTGTCTAAAAATAAGGTACTGCTAGGACATGCTGGTGTGATATTAAGGAGGAATTTATCATATCAGAATATTGTGATAAATATACCTTCATTCCTTCCAGTATGTCAGCACATTCCTTCTTAAGCTGAGGGCCACTAGCAATATCCATTGCAATAGCAACACCTCTGCGTACATCACCACAACGAATCGAAGTCCGAGCAACACCAGCTCTGCACACGGCAATGTGCTGCTCACTGCCACTTTCGGCATCCTTAAGACTGTCCGTAGCCTCAGCCAGCCCTTGTTCATAATGGATTAATGCTTCAGCATAATTCCCTCTACAACATAGAAATGCACATTTATTAAAGTAAAATTAATAATAAATTTTATTACCAGTTGTAGCTGTAGCAGCATGTAATACGGCTGCTGCATTTTTTCCTTGTACCTACAGATTTGACATTCATGTTACATGACATATTTAAGAACAATTTTAAAAGTTGTGCAGAACTCTAAATTTAGAGAAAGTAAACTAATGAAAAGTTATAAGATAAAAAGTGAATGACAAAAGGTCTTTCGAATTTCACTCTGCACATTGCATAGGCGATGACAGGAAGGTCCTTCATTACTGTCACTAAGGATTGCTGCAATGTGCTTCTATAACATGTTGTTGAGTGTTTTCACTGGAAATTGTAAGCAAGAAATGCAGCACACTGAGGTTGCTCAATTCTTGTCTATTTGTAATCTGCAGGATATAAAGTCAATTCCATTTGATGGAAAATACCTTTATAATCATGCTACATGAAGAGCATGTATAAAATTAATACATATATAAGAATTTACAAAGGAACAGGGATGTAAAACTTGCAGATGTTATGAATGACACAGGCCAACACTTGGCACAGGGACGCATAACTGTGCAGATGTTGTGGCTGGCATATGCCAGTCCTTAGCACACTCCTGAAGGTGATGTAATGCCATTGTAATGTTTCAAGAATGAGCATCAGAGAAACATTAGTTAGGAAGCAGCAATAAACAACTGAGGAAAAAAATGTATAAATTAAAAGTAATTCAGGGTTTGAAAGACATGGCGTGAGAAGCATTAGCAGCTGTAAAATCTAGACCGATCTCATAATGTACAACTGTAAAATGCTTTTCCATTAATGAGTCATCTTTTTGTATCTAGTTTAAATACTCTACTCACTGTCTCAGAATGTAGAAAAACTCTGACAGGTAGTAAACTGAATCTTGCAGAGCTGAGGGACAAGGATTTTAATACCTCCTCATCAATTTGCTGGAGGTTGAATTAGGCAAGTCATGGACGTGAGACAAATATAAGAAATCATTATTGGACCTTGTCTTTGATTGGAAGTGGAGTTCAGAAAACATCTAGTACCATGCTCACAATGATAATGTTGGATTTCAGGTGTTCAACAGGGCAGTTATTAGTATTCTTACTAAAGTACTTAAATACAAATAAAATCTTTAAAATTTAGTAACTTACATTATAACATCTTTAATATAGTGCACTCACTAACATGCAGATAAACCTTCTATTTCTCTTGTAGAAAAGCTAAAACTGCTACTACATCATTGCCTATGAATCTACTTTTAAAACACAAGCACACAAACAAATTGATATAAAATATTTAGCCAGGATATTGTGAGTGACGGACCAATTATATAAAAATGTGCAAGTCACCATCCTGACTCACAATACCACCTCCTACTTAACAGATCAAGCAGATGAAACATATCCATAGAATGTAAAAACATATAACACATTTATCTCATCACCACCTAATATACAGGAAGAGCAGCTGGTAAAAACAGTTGCTGCTCTCTTGACACAATGTGGTGCACAGAAATTTGTACACCACAAGCACCACACATTCATAAGCCAGGATACTAATACTTCTTTCTCCTGTCTCAGTAGATGTATTAATTAGACCTAAATAATCAGTAGTCATTTGTGTTCAGGGTACGTTAAATAGACTGAAAGGCAATTAGGGAATCAAAGCAGACAAAGAATTTCATAGCTCAAATAAATTTCATCTTATCTAGCAACCTAATTGTCATATAGACCTCCACAACCATCCCTGACTTCCACATCAAACCCTTGCCTCATGGCTCACATCCCTACAATGGATCTAGATGCAAGATCTGTTCCATACATCCTCCCACTAACACTCACTCCAGTCCTAACACAGGCATCTTCTATTCCATCCAAGACAGGGTCACCGGTGAAAGCAGCCGCATGATCTACAAACTCGGCTGCAACCACTGTGCCACATTCTATTTGGACTTGACTACTAACAAGCCGTCTGTCCACATGAATTGCCACCACCAAACTGTGGCAGGAACATCTTCACCGCCCAGTTGCTGAGTATACCACCTAACACGATGTGCTCACTTTAATGACTGCTTCACAACCTGTACCATTTGGATTCCTCCTGCCAACACCAGCTTTCTGAACTGTTCAGGTGGGAACACTCCCTTCAAGATATCATTTGTTCCCATACCTCCCTGACCTCAACATTCTCCAATCTCTGTCTTCAACCTGGCTATCCCCTTCCCTGTTCCCACTCCAGTACTAAATACGCCTTCTACCCTGACAATGCACATACAAGTCCTTTCCCTTTCTCAACTCCTCTTCCCCCCACCCTCTTTCCCCACAGCACACTCCGCAAGCTGCATCTAGCAGCCCTACCCTGTCCTCACAATGTCCTTGCACACTCCCATAGGTACTAGCATTTTCCCTCACCCCTATCCTGATATCCCTCCCCATAGCCATCGCACATCTGGTCCACACCCTCACTGTCTACCCCAGCTAGACAGCTGTTACTTCAAACACAGTTGCAGTCAGGCCTTAGCACCTGGAGACAACAGTGGCTGTGTGTGTGTGTGTGTGTGTGTGTGTGGAATGTGTTTGCATTTTTCTACTTCTGAAGAAGGATGTAGTATTTTGTTGACTGAGTATACAAACACAGAGAAAAGTTCTTGACTCCTTCAAAGAACTCCTGTACAGAACATATGGAGTGTGCCACAAGTAAACCTCTGAAATTTTATTTGAACACTTGGGGTTTATAACTCATTTTTTTCTGTTCTGCTTGAAGCCTACTGAAAATGAAATCTGCTTTCTTTTAGACACCTTTATGTATGAAAATGATTCCTTTGACTATATATTATGTTGACACAAAGTGCTATACTAGATGTGGTCACCAGTGGGATCTGTGTCTCAGAGCTTTAGAAGTGATAATTTGCTTTCAGAAGGAGAGCAAATTATGCTACATAGTCTGTATAGAACGGTACAGTTGGAGGATAATGTTACGAGAACATTATGGATGATAGTATGTTAGATAAGATTTGAAGAGAAATGCATATCTTGCATGGGCAAGGATGGAGGCCAGGAAACAGGCAGAGATTTGGATGCAGAAGCAGTGCAAGGATGGGCACGGATATTTTTTAGGTTTGGATGGGCTGTGGAATACATTTCTTAAGGTGTAGAAATCACTTTGAGGAGGATACCTGGCATGATAAGGGGTAGCCAAATCACGTCAGAAAACTAGTTTTAGAGAACATGGTACACAACACCAGTTTGTAGACTAGGTTGCTATGTTGAGGGATGATACAAGAGCCACTGTTTCTTACAAATCCATCAGAGATGAGACTGTTGACATTCTGATCAGACAATCACTGAGCGAAAGAGGATAAGTGAAATTAATTCGAGAGAAGATGTTGTGGTTGTTTAGGAATGAGGACAGGGTGCCTTGGTTCTGGAGCCAGATCACATGTGTACTCTAGAGAAGAGAAGGGGTTTTAAATCTAAGTTATAAAATTCAACTTCTTCTTCATGTAACTGGCTCTTATTCAGTGCTTTCACTACAAAGTGAATGGGGTATTTCTTTTGACACTGTTTGTGTTCCCCATAGTGTTTTTTACCATTAGTGTACAACTTTACATTCTTCACCTAATGGCAGGTCAGTGTGATACCTACGTAAATTCAAGCTGCTGGGCGTATTCCTTCGCAATGAATGGCATCTGGTGTGGTGCGAGCTTACTGGCTAACTGCAGGGCACGATCCCACTGCAAAAGGTCCCGGTGCATGTGCAAAGCTGTCACAGGTTCACTTGATGACAAATACCATTCCTGTTAACCAAGCAAAGAAAAATAATAGTGGTATTCAGATTTCCAATAAAAGAAATTGCACTCAAACTGTGTCAAGAAATAGTGTAGATAGAACTTACATTTAAATTACACAACTGTAGAGACATAGTCATTGCTGACAGCGTTTGCATTTGTACATAAAACAAAACATGAAACGCCCCATAGACAATTTTTGGAGATGTCCTGAATTTCATGAGTAAATTAACAAATTCATATGTACTTTCAGCTATAAAAATAATTTGGTTTTCTAATTTACTCACAACTGTACATAATTCTTTTCAACTTGATCAATAACAAAATTAAACGACAAGATACACATAAAAGGAGAAAGTAACTGAACAAATAAAGGTCCTGCTACAGCTGTACACTAAATATTATGTTGGTATATTACAAAAGTACTAAAACATACATAATTTTGCACATTATGTAGGAAGTTAACCATTCAGATAACAGAGTGAAATATAAATGGAATATATTGGAACAAGAGGCACAGCCACCAGTTACAAAGCAGGATTTATTACCACCAATCCTTTGCATACCAGTAAAAACTTTTTTATAATTATTATTTTCTTAAGATAGGTACAATCAAGCACATCTCAAATTAATTTTAAGTAAAAGTATTTTAACAAAATATGATTTATAGTATGCTGGTTTATTACTCACACAGAGTGCAACAGCACATGTCTGATACATCCATTTATAACCTGATTAAAATTACTTGATCATGTGTTAGAGGTACCTTCCTTTGATCAGAGCACTCAATGCCATACTGGAACTGTTCACCATTGTTAAACTGCCACAATAAATGGTCAATTAATTTCAAATTCCTTGTCGCGCTTTTTTTCTTGCTGCGCTTGGATCTCGAATCTTGGGTCTGGCCCTTTTATATTGCATTTCATCATGCATCACACACACACACACACACACACACACACACACACACACACACACACACGAACAATGGTAACAAAATACACACATCTTGTACAGACCACTAGCCAAAGACTACTGGATTCTTTTGCACAAGATGTGATTTGACTTCACGCATTCAATTATAATCACAGAGATTGGCCTACATTAGGTAAACTTCATATGACATGGTGCAAAACCAAACTTTTTGAAAGCAGAAAATGATCATTGCAACTCATTCTATAAATATAACAACATAAACCAAAGATTTCCGTAGAGCAGTGGTATCATCACACTTTAATGAAACAAAAGGATGTGGGTTTGAATATCGCCAATTCCTAATAATTTTCTTTCATTTTTAAATCTTTATCAAAATGCCTGTGTCGGCTACAACCTGTAAATGAGTTCCAACCATGACTGCCCATCGGGCGGTAGTGCATCAGCTCATGTAGCAAAAACGGAAGTTACATTTTACTTTTAGCACTGAAACTGATTTTTTTCTGTCTTGAGTTTGCTCATACAGATCAGCTTTAATCACCATGAGCAAAGCGAACACGGTTAATAATTCTGCCGCAGATTGCTGACCGTCATTTTCTCGGATACACTGCACATCAAGAAGTTGTTGTTAGATTAGGGCATGAGTGTAATTTCAGGACTCCAAAATGTATTGTCTGTAATAGTTCAGTCACTGGTCATTTAAAATCAGCTGTGGACAGAGCATCTCACATTCTTGCCAACCTAATGGCAGCAGCTTCCAACACTGTTCTGTGTTAAATGAACAGCACTTCGGCACTTGAGAAGTAACCCGTCATGTTCGTGTGTTGCCTTTAACTGAGCGGTAACTGATGTGGCAACACTATAGTACCAAATGACAGACATCAACTATCAAGTTATTTTAAATGGGCTATAGTGTGAGGGGATGTATCACTATATTACACAATGCGCAGCTTCTTTCGATATGTACTGCAATTTTGCTCTTGTTGCTGGTGAACAAGTTGCAGCCTACACAAGCTTTGCAATAACAGTATACGTCTAAACTGCTTCAAACTCATTTTGTCTTCTGCATTCATTTCACTGAAAATTTTGCTGGCATTGACTACAGGCATATCAAGAAAATTTAGCATGTCAGTGGTGAGGTCAACCTTATGCAAAGTCCATGTTTGAGATGTAAAGTCCATGTTTGAGAAGATAAGATGACTTGACTCTTACTCGTGAGTGGTTACAGATTGAAACTACACATAATTATGTTTTTTGGTGTAAAAGCTGACTCATAACAATGACTTGCAGCACACTACACACAAATTTTAAGTCACATCAACATTTACTATGAACAAAAACTGAAATTACCTGAAGTGTATACAAACAAACAAAAGAGCATGGGCTACAGTAGCAATCTTAAGGTCAGGAAAGATGGGAAATGTGTGCTATTCCAAAATTAAGTACTAGAAGTGGTTGCTAGGTCAGCGACTACCAGTAAATGTAATGGTTCCATTATCAAAGTACTGGTAAGCCAGCTACCCACCCGAAAGTGTGATTTTACACACTAGGACTGTCAAATAAATGGTTTAATACAATGGATTTACAAACATTACTTCACAGTTAGCACGTATAGTTGAAAATATTTGTATTTATTTATTTTTTAATTAATGTAGAAAATGGGGTCAAGCAGATCAGAAGAAAAAATATGGCACTATGTTGGTAAAGCAGTTTTCAATATTTAATTGAGTGAAAGTCTTGCAGACCACGATGTTTGAAATACACTGATCAGCCAGAACATTTTGACGACCTACCTAATAGCCAGTATGTCCACCTTTGGCATGGATAACAGCAGTGATGTGCCATGGCATGGAAGCAATGTGGCCTCGGTAGTTCGCAGGAGGAATTGGCACCAAATCTGCACACACAAATCACCTAATTCCTGTAAATTACAGGGAGAGGACAATGAGCTCTGATGCCACATTCAATCACATCCCAGATGTGTTCAGTCGGGTTCAGATATGGCAAGTTTGGGGGCCAGCTCATCAACTGGAACTTACCAACGTGTTCCTCGAACCACTCCATCATACTCCTAGGTTTGTGACACGGCACATTATCTTGCTGAATAATGCCACTGTCGTTGGGAAACATTATAATGATGAAGGAGTGTACATGGTCTGCAACCAGTGCACAACACTCCTTGGCCATCACTGTGCCTTGCACAAGCTACTCTGCACCCATGGATGCCCATGTGAATGTTCCCCAGAGCATAATGGAGCTACCACCAGCTTGTCCCCAGCCTGCAATACAGGCACCATGGAACTGTTTCCCTGGAAGATGCCAGATTCATGCCCTCCCATCGACATGATTAGAAGGTATCGGGATTCATCAGACCATGCAAAGCACTGCCACTGGACAAATATCTAGTGCTGATGGTCATGTTCCCATTTCAGTCACTGTTGACAACATCATGGTGTTAACACTGGGCCAGCTGGTGTGGCCGAGCGGTTCTAGGCGCTTCAGTCTGGAACCGCGCAACCGCTACAGTGGCAGGTTCGAAACCTGCCTCGGGTATGGATGTGTGTGATATCCTTAGGTTAGTTAGGTTTAAGTAGTTCTAAGTTCTAGGGGACTGATAACCTCAGGTATAAAGTCCCATAGTGCTCAGAGCCATTTGAACCATTTTGTTAACATTGGCACATGCACTGGTCGTCAGCTGAGGAGGTCCTTCATTAGGAGTGTTCAGTGCACTGTGTGTTCAGGCACTTGTGCTCTGCCCAGCATTAAAGTTTGATGTTAGTTCCGCCACAGTTCACCACCTGTCCTGTTTTAACAGAATGCCCAGCCTATGACGTCCGACATTTGTAATTAGGAGTCGTCGTCTGACCCCAGGACATCTGGACATGGTTTCATGTGGATTTTGCCATGTGTTGAAGACACTCATCATAGCACTCCTCAAATATCCAACAAGTCATGCAGTTTCTGAAATGCTCATGCCTGCAGGCCACCACAATTTGCCCTCGGTCAAACTCAGATAGATCCCATGCCTTCCCCATTCTAGATACAGACAGCACATTCACTGATACTACATGCATTGTGTGTGTGTCTCACTAGCAGTCATTCCTTGTCAGGTGATGCTGCTATTGCATGGATGGGTTAATGTCAATAGTGTGTCGGTGTCACAATGTTCTGGCTGATCAGTGTATACTACCACATATATCCCACAACTCAGGGAAAATCAACCAACGTAAAGTCCAGGATGCAATAACAGCACTATGGAAAGAATAGATTGCTACTCACCACACACGGAAGGTGTTGCGTCACAGAAAGGCACAAAGAAAAATACTGCTAAAATATTGAGCATTCGGACAATCTTATTCGTCTGTAGAAAAACACACACACACACACACGCACACACAGACACACAACTCACATGGCCATTATGTTTGGGTACTGGGGCCTAAATGTGACTGTACCTGACTTGAGCAGCAATCTGCTGAGACAGACGGTGGGGATAAGAAAACGCATAGGGGAGGGAGGGGAAGTGGTAGCAGGGTAGGTGTGGGGGAGATGCTGTGCTGCCTGTGGGAGCACGCAGGGTCATGGTGGGAACAGCATAGGGCTTCTGGGTGCAGTGTTGGGAGGCTGTGCTGCAGTAGTAATGGAGGGGGGGGGGGGGGGGGGGGGGGGGAGGGTGTATGGGGGAAAGGTAGGAAATGAGAGAAGTAGAGGAGGAGAAAAGATTACCGTATTTACTCGAATCTAAGCCGCACTTTTTTTCCGGTTTTTGTAATCCAAAAAACCTCCTGCGGCTTAGAATCGAGTGCAAAGTAAGCGGAAGTTCTGAAAAATGTTGGTAGGTGCCGCCACAACTAACTTCTGCCGTCGAATATATGTAGCGCTAAACAGGCTTGCTTTGCGGGCACAAAGATAAATACCGGCGCCAAAACCTCTGCGTCAGTAAATAAATTTAAAAAAAGGTGGAAGAAGAGCTTTTTTCTCCGCCCCGAGTTTCGACCACTGCATTTTCATACATTAGCCAATGAAGTAAATACAAATTCCGTATTGTTCATCTACGAATGTAGCAGCATTTCAATGTACTGCGAAAATCCGACTGGCAAGACTGTTCGGGGTTTTTGTCAATATGGCCAACTCTACATTCTTAATTTTTTCCTACCTGTGAGAAGAGATGGTTGCTAATAGGAACTTTTATGAATTGTGAATCACATGCAGTATTCTCTTCACCATAAGAATAATACGAATATAAACATTTTGCGATGTATTCTTTCGCGTTTGCTGCTATCTCATTTAAATCCTGACTGCCTAATAAACTACGAAACTAGAGTGAGACAACAGCAAACGCAGAAGAATACACATATCATGTCATGTTTATATTCGTATTATTCTTATGGCTAATAGTGATACAGTCAGAAATGAAGCACGGCAATTGACTAGATTTTTAAATCTAAGATGACTCTAATTTCTGTGCAGAAGGTAATGTGATGTACTAAAGAGGCGTCTGCAAAGATTTTCAAACGGGGAAAAATTTTCACTAAACTCTCATGCAGAACATCTTCTATCATACACAGTCTGTTATTTGGTTCTTGTTGATTATTATCAAAGAAAGCAGAAGTGTAAGTAACAACAAATAGCAGTCTCTTGCCATGGTTTTGCTAATGAGACGACTCCTCTCTTTTTTAAAAAAAAAAAAATTGAAAGCGGCGGTAGCGCGCAGAAAAGCAAGCCATGCCGCGAGCGGCAACAGGCCATAAACACGCACTATCAGAATGCGGCAAACAATGCATGACACAGTACAGTAATGCATTTTCAGCTTAGAATGACGTAAACACCTATAACAAAAAATGGCGCTTAACAGATCAAAGAAAAATAAGCAATCCATTCAAACCAGACGAAGCACGTGAAAAAGGAAGGGTACCCGTATAAATATGGACGGAGCGCCTGATGCATAGCAATGGTTACCTGGTAAAGCTTAACTGCTAAGCTTACGACTCGAACCAAACTACTGTACCTGTATCGTCATTCATTCGACCTAAATTGTGTCTCTTATTAAAATGGACCAACTTTGTTTTGATTTGGAGGTGTGGCCTAAAACTTTTCTCTCCTCTTGAATTTCGAGTCTCAAATTTCAGGTGCGGCTTAGATTCGGAAAAATTTTTTTCCTCGATTTCGAGTCTCATTTTTCAGGTGCGGCTTAGATTCGAGTGCGGCTTAGATTCGAGTAAATACGGTAGTAGGTGCTTGGTGGGATAGAATACATGCGTAATTCTGGAGTGGGAACAAGGAAGGGGTAGGAAGGTGTAGAACATAAAGGGTTATGAGAATGAAGGATATGTTGCAAGCAAAGTTTCCAACTGCACTATTCAGAAAATTTAGTGTTGGTAGGACCAATTCAGATGGTGCAGGCTGTGAAGCAGACACCAAAGTGAAGCACATAATGTTGGGCGGCATATTCAGGAATTGGGTGGTTCAGCTGTCTCTTGGCCACAGTTTGGTGGTGGCCAGCATACAGACAAACAGCATTTTAGTTGCCCAGCATATGTACCAAATGGCACAGTGTTTGCAGCTTAGGTGGTAGATCATGTGGCTACTTGCACATGTAACCATGCCTTTGTTAAGGTAGGAGATGCCTGTGACAGGACTGGAGTAGGTGGTAGTGGGAGGATGTATGGGACCGATCTTGCATCTGGTCTATTGCAGGGATATGAGCCATGGGGCAAGAGGTTGGGTGCAGGAATGGACAAGAATATTGTGTAGGTTCGATGGGTGGCAGAAAAACACTGTGGGATGGATGGGGAGGATATTCCTCACATTAGGGCAAGATGTGAGGTAGTCAAAACCCTGGTGCAGAATGTGATTCAACGGCTCCAGTCCTGGATGGTACTGCATCAAAGAGGGGAAGGCTGTGTTGTGGCCAGACAGAGGGTGTGTGCAAGGTGGTAGGTGACTGGAGACAGAAGGCACAGGAGATCTATTTCTGGACAAGATTTGGAGAGAACTTTCAATCAGTGAAGGCCTCAGGGAAACCCTTGGCATATTTGAAGAGAGACTGCTTGTCAACAGGCCACTGGTGGCTAGGCTGTATGGAAGGGACTTCTTGGCTGGAATGTGTGGCAACTGTCGAAGTAGAGGTACTGTTGGTGTTTGCGAGGCCTGATGTGGACAGAGGTATTGATGTAGCTATCCTTGAGGGGGATATTGTAGTCGTAAAATATCACTTTGGTGAAGTGGTGTGTTGCACCAGCATTTTTTTAATCAACAAATGATGACTGCCACTGTAAAAAGTTTATTTCATAATTAATTATATAATTTACTGTTAGAATGTATGTTTTATTTATGCACGTGTATTATGAAATTGATAGATACACCCTATCTACAAGCCGGGACAATGGTAAACTTTGTACTACATTTGTGGTAGCTACTGATTGAGCAGTTTATTCTGTATTGGTGGATATTGCCTTGGAGATATGGTATGAGCCATGAAGGAAGAATGACCATGACAATACCTATGACATCTCAGAGGCAAGAGAAAACTTGTTATACACTCACTTGATTGGAATCTGTTAAATGATATAGACTATTTGTGGATTTAGTCCTTATCAATGTAATTGTGACGTTGCGCATGCTGAAACAACTAAATAATTCATGGTCACTGTAAACAAGAGTACAATAAAGGATACATTGTTTATGGGAAGTATTGTATTTATTTTGAGAATGGGAGGTTGGATTTATACTCGTAACTTCAATAGTAACTGCAGCACTTTGAAAAACTAAGTTAAATCAGAAGAGCTTGGCGAGTGTGCTGAAATAAAATGTGAACAAGACTTAATGGCAAGAAGTCTTAGTTCTCAATAAGACTTTACTTTGCCACCCAATATCACAGTAAAAAACAAGAGGAACACTGCAAGTGGTGACCACTGACAGCAAACAAGAAAAATAATTTACAAAGAACAAGAATAATAACCAAAAATTTGAAATTTTAACGAGAACTGGCAAATTTCGGGTACACAGATTTGAGGGAGTTGATATCTGTTGTCAATAGTAACAAAGATCAAAAGCCAAAATTATGCTGCAGTACAAAATCAATTGCTAGCACCACAAATCACGAATTTTGTAGGGGTTTGAATAATGAATAAATAATTATTAAATCCCTCTACTACAATTATGATTAAGAAGAAAATAACTAATCCACAAGTCAGCAAATTTTGTCTACAGCTACAGAGGGCTTCATGAACCTACAGCAGCTGCAGTGTCAATGGTGCACTCATTTTTGGTAGTGCAGCATGACCTATGCTTCCCATCGGCATCTACTTACAGTCGGATTTCGGTGAGCTGTGTACAGCAAGTTACTTTGCAACCAGAGTTTGCGGGTGTACAACAATATTAAGCTAGGGCTAATTAAACACACATTGTGGTAAACATCATACGCCTTTCGTAATGAGAAATATGAATGTATATGTCCCAGCTTGGTTACTGTGCAATTGAGTTATAGCATAAAAGAGTTAACTGCTAGTACAGAGAATGCTAAAACAAAACTAAAGAATGAAATAAAAACAACATACACAACTTTTGAAGAGACAGCATATCAATGAGTCACAAAAGGAATAGGATGCTGCAGTTACAGACAAAGCCTTCCAACTTACTGGAGGAACTAAATTTGGAAATGCTGAAACACTGAGATTTAGTTCAAAATAAAGTGAATAAGCAATTTAGAGATGTGAACAAGGGCAGAATCAGAAGTGGCTCCTATTTCAGTCACTACAGCAGTTAGTTTTCAGGAGTGTGTAGTTGATTTAGTCAATAACAAAGTACAAGAAAGAATTAAATTGTCTGTAGAAACACCTATTTCTAATGCAGAAATAGGTACAACAGAGAGCAAACAGCAGAAAATTTGGGACAACTTAACTAAGACTAAGGAAGAAATCTCTGAGAAGGTACATAATCTAAGTGTGGATACCACACCACAAGGAAGGAACAGGAGGAGGCTGCTGGTGCGCCAATGATGGAATTTCTGAAGCAGCAAATTCTTATGGAGTAGATTTTAACCAAACATTTAGGTGTCCATGGTGCTGTACTAAAGTATAATATTTTTGGAAACCTAGCTTTGAAAGGTGCTTAAACTGTAATCAGTATGCTGACGCTGATTTAAGCCTTGAGCACAGTCTGTTTTGGAGGGGGTGAGATATGAGTGGATGTGCCAAAGCATGATGTGGTTTTTATCGTCATTGTGAGAAATATTTGAACAGGAATACGTTGTTGCACAACAGAATGGTAATTATGTGTAGGAATAAAATTTTGTTGGAACTGGTTGGGATTACTCTTAGTCGAACACATTTGGCAGGTAAGCAATGATGGCGTAACCAATGTCAACACAAGGAAGAACTGAATTACACACAGGGAGCTCATTGCCTGATAAGACAAGACACCACGAACCCCCGATTTGGCACTCAGACAACAGTGCACACAGTGCAGACACAATGGTCTTCTGCAATGGAGGAACATGCAGTAACTCCACCCACGGATGACAAAAGAACCCCTTTCAAGCTGCAATCTTTGTATAAAGGAATGCTCTGAAGTTATACATTAGGCCAGCCAAGAGCACCGACAGTCTCAGAAAAAGGGAGAACATTTCATCACCTGTACGGGGTGAAACACACTCTCAGAGTTAGGCCACTCCATCTGCATCAAGGATATCGATGGAAAGTCAGCTCTATTAGTTGCAGGTGCCCTGATGAATACAGCAGAGTTTTTACAGCCAGTGACACCTTCAAGTCTTTTGCTCTGTCTGGTTGTGAAGGGAACTTTGACTCTATGACCTGCGCTTCTACCTCTCACAATGGTAATGGACTACGGATGAGGGTGGGACAATCTTACATGAATGAAGAACCAATTTACCCCTCAGCGATCTGTCCAACTTGGGAGCAGGGTGCCTCTGCCACCATTCCTGTGCAGTGCAAGTACTGCCTTACCGGCTGTATGCTGTGACTGCCTCTTGAGCTGTCTTTCATTTCACCGGTGAAAATTTTCATTACACTCTATACCCTGGTACCCTGGTAACACTTCAGCAACTCAGGTGGTAGAGTGGGACAAATGTGGCAAGATGAAATATTTTAATTCATTTGTAAAATGAGTCAACAGTCCTCTCATATGAAAACCAGATCACAATCTACACCTACACACCATCTTGACGACTGACAACAGGGGTATGCAGATTTCTGGGGCCAAGGCTAAGTGGAACTTCACTGAATGAGAGCACTGAGGTTCTGACAAATGTCCACAACCCTGATGGGTTGTAATGATGTGACAGCCGCCAGACCCTCTTACGATGGGGCTACAGCACTGATCCCCAACAACACCAGCCTGCACCTGTAAACAGGGTATTTGACTGTTTTCTGGAAATCATCTAAAGTATATAATTATGTCATTTTATGCTCATAACATTCTTTTTTTCCTCTTGAATGAAATTCAAATAATTTGAAAGCCTGCTACAACACTTCATTTGAGTCACATGATGCCTGTGACATCACCAGCTAGCTTGCTGCTCCTATTGTCACGAAGCTCATTAATTGTGTTGCTTCAGAAAATGGATTACGAATGGTGTGTAGCACCACACTGTATAAATAAATATGTAAAAACTCCTGAAAATTGTTTCTGAGTGTTCCAAAGGATGAGCAGATGCATAAAATGTGCTTACACTGTACTGTCAAAATGTCACCACGTTGATATACAAGTCCCCTAACTTAATTAAAAATGTTTTGCTCTCTGTTAACAATAATATACCTTTGAGATAAGCTTTCCAGCTGTTGCAAGGAAAGACAGCATCATTTGATGAAATTAAACTCCGGTGAAAATTTTCATTACACTCTATACCCTGGTAACACTTTAGCAGCTCTGGTGGTAGAGTGGGACAAATGTAACAAGATGAAATATTTTAATTTATTTGTAAAATGAGTCAACAGTCCTCTCATATGAAAACTAGATCACAATTACAGAACTTCAAGACACCCATCAGAAACAGAAAAGGGCTATTGTTGCGTTTTCCTTGCCATTTACGTGCACTTTACAACTGAAACCACTGTTCACACATGTTACCTTTAAAAAGTTTTTAGTTAATGTGATCACAAACACATTTTATGTTACTGGAAACAACTGTTCAGCTAGTACCCTTTTTGTTTAAATTTTCATCATCTTACATAAAGTTGAAGCAAGTTTCCACTCACAAGCATCACAGTCCTTACATTTGTATCACCTGCATGGTGCAAAAAAGTTAATTATTTTTAAGCAATTTAAACGGATTTATCCTTAGTTGTCCATTTCTCAGACTAAGATTAATGTGAAGCTATGTATAACACATCCCACATCGAAACAGCTGCCACAATGAGTTCTTGCTAATGCTATTTACATATTACATGTATAACTTTTAAAAATGCATAACCCTGCCAGGCTCTGAACCTGAAATCTTGTGATACGTAGTTGGATGTGCTATCCATTGCACCACTGTGCACACGCACACTGTCGGCTCTCTGCTGACGGTATTGTGTACCAGGAAATTGGCATTAAGATTTACCAAGAATAATTTTATAGTGATTTGGGTTGTAGTTCATGACTGGTAACTGAATGATGTCTCATTAGCATCTTGGTGCTCCCAAGGACACTATAACTGCACCTCCGCCATTCTACTTACACTCATGTAGGAGGCTGCATTTGGTGGGCTCCTACAATGTATCTGAATAGAGCATTATTCTATGACAGTGTTTTATGTAAACTATTACACAATGTATTATCTGTAGAAGCAGTAATGTTTATTAACAGTTTATCACGTATAATGTTAGGCATGCTACTTCATGTACATTCTTGGTACTGAACAGCAGGAAACACACTGATCAATGAAGAGTCAGAAGCCTAGCTTTAAGGAATGTCTATTGTCCAAATACTCGAGGTAGCTTGATTATTTTATGCTGAGGACAACGTGGACAAGTCTGATGTGGTGTGCCTCTCGAAAACTATTATCTGAGCTGGAACCATTTTTATTTAGTCTACATTGTTGGTTAAGATTTTTACAATTTGATTTATTCTTATTTACTTACCTGAAGCAATGGCAATTTCTTTATAGTTATTTGTGTATTGTTGGAGGAGAAAAACAATTGAGAATAGTGTTAAGATGAATTTGTGTCACTGTGTAATGTTAAAAAAACTGTTGAGAGATCTGTCTGCTGTTCAGGAAATGTAGATGCTTAATATAATCGCTGGTTCAGTGACCAGGTGTAAGACTGAAGTTAAATTTATCCCTCACAGGTGTTAACGGTAATGCATGTCAAATCATATAATTACTAGACTGGGATTTAATATGTAATGGTATTTTATTGTAGAGAAGGTATTTTTCCTAGGGCGTTGTGCACTTTATGTTAAGTGTGATTACATCATTACTGGTTATATAAATGGGCATATATGTTTCTTTGACCCAGTGGCTGTTAGTAAGGAATAAAATATTTATGTTGGCATTACTTAATTGTAGACTAAGTCTCGATTATTATATATTTATTGTTATTGGAGAGAATTATGAAAGAGACTGGAAGATTATGTTGTAAGTCTTGTTCTACAAAACACATGACCTGGTCACAGATTATTCCAGAGTTTCAAGTTATCGTTAATGAATTACCTCACTTATCAACTGGACTTTTACCAGTAGAAGTGTTGAGTGAAAAGTTCATAGGAGAACCACTGCTGAAAATTTTTTCTTGGCCTGGAATAGAAGAGGTACCAACTAGAAATTTACAAGAAAAGGCAGAGAGGATTATAATTACGCATGCACAGCTGAGTGCATGAAAATAATTTAAAAGCAATTATCCCTAATTTTAAGCTCAATGACATGGTGCTAGTGAAAGTCTTTCATCACAGTTCACAATTAACAAAAGAAGGATCGTTATGAAGGCCCATTATAGGGTTACTGCTATTTTGTCAAAAACTGACATTTTGAGATCACGGCTGTGTAAAAAATATAGGTTGATTCTTCCAAAGAAGAAGTCAGCAACCAGCCACTATTGCCAATAGCGGTTGGTTGCTGTCTTCTTCTTCGAAAGAATCACCCCATAAAATTACAGGTATTTCACATCTGGAGCTGTTTTGTTAGTAGACATTTTCAATGAAAAAAAGGTCTCTACACTAAAAATATGATGAAATGACAGGTGCCTTAAGAAACATTCCTTTATAACTAACATAAGTTTTACATTAATATGTGGCAAACAAAGGACATTAACAAACTAAAGCCAGCAAATTGACTGTGGAATTAAGATGAGTATTTATTCTTCTAAGTGGAGGTGAATGTTAGCACTGTGACTTTTTACAGGGGAATCAAGGGTGATATGCTCTTATCTATGAAGTGTAAACGTGACAGTCAAACATCCAGGTACAAGAGTTGAATCATAATAGGAGGGTACTTGTTGAAACATACAGTATCAGGCCATTCAGAGTTAAAGAAGTTAGTTAGTATGTAGAGAAGAGTAAAATAAAAAATAAAAATGGAGTTCGATCAGAAGACATTGGTAAATGTGCTGAAACAATAAGATGAGCAAGACTAGACTCAATAACAGCAAGTATTAGCTCCTGATCAGACATTATTTAACCGCCTGATATCATGGTTAAGAACCAGCAGAACATTGCAAGGTCGACATCAAGGAAGGTGGCTTGCTGGTTTTAGGAGGACCACATGAAGCAAATGGATGAGAAGGTGGGTTAAGGTTCTGAAGGAATGTGAAAAGGTGTCTCATCATCAGCCCAAGTCATGAACATTACATCAAGGAATCTGAAATAAATGAGGGATTTGGGACTCTGGGTAGTTGCATACGATTCCTCTTGATGGCCCATGAATAGGTTGGCACAGGATGGTGCCATGCGAACACCCATTGCTGTACCATGGATTTCTTTATAGGTGATGTTTTCACAGGAAAATAATTTTGGGTGAGGATATAGTTGGTTATGGTGACCGGGAAGGAGGTTGTAGGTTGGAGCTGTTCAGGCGTTGGGAAAGGTAGTGTTCAATAGTGGCAAAGTCATGGGCATTAGGGATTTTATTATAAAAGGAGGTTCCATTGGCAGTGACAAGTTTGGTGCCAGGTGATAAAGGGATAGGAACTGTGGAGAGTTCAGGTTACAATAGCTTAAGAATTATCATATGCGCCATACCATCAGTGTATTGTCCATTTTCAAGTTTTGGGGCAAGCTGGTTATTATCTCTTACATCAAAATATATTTAAGAACTTTTTACTTATACCATACATCGAGAGTTCTTGTTCCTTTATCACCCTGCACCATTCTCATCACTGTCTCATTGAGACCTTCACAGAGTGAAATTAACCTCAGGGTGTATACACGGACAAGGAAAAAAGTCCTGGATTTTTCTCAGATGTCCCATTTAAAAAATATACTTTTTCCTGGGCAAAAATACACTTTTTCCATGCTAAGTGACAGTAGGTTTTCTGTAGATTTTTCCCTCAGAACTGTAAAACTTATCAATCCTTTGAATGTTAATGTTTTATACACTGGCGTAAAACTTCCCGGGGGGGGGGGGGGGGGGGGGGGGGAGGCGATAAAAAAAATGGGGAAGAGAAGTTTTTGAAAGACTTTTGATAGAAAGAAAGGGGAGAAGTTTTGGAAAGGCCTCTGATATGCAGGAACTCATACATGTGAAAATTTCTCTTCTTCCCAATTCTATTCATTACCTCGTCATTAGTTATGTGATCTACCCATCTGATCTTCAGGATTCTTATGTAGCACCACTTTTTGAAAGCTTTTATTCTCTCCTTGTCCAAACTATTTATCGTCCAAGTTTCACTTCCATATGTGCCTACACTCCATACTAATACTCTGAAAACAGACTTCCTGACATTTATATCTATACTCAATATTAACAAATTTCTCTTCTTCAGAAACGCTTTCCTTGCCATTGTCAGTCTACATTTTATATCCTCTCTACTTCGACCATCATCAGTTATTTTGCTCCCAAAACAGCAAAACTCATTTACTACTTTACGCGTCTCATTTCCTAATCTAATTCCCTCAGCATCACCTGATTTAATTCGACTATATCCCATTATCCTTGTTTTGCTTTTGTTGATGTTCATCTTATATCCTCCTTTCAAGACACTGTCCATTCCAGTCAACTGCTCTTCCAGGTCTTTTGCTGTCTCTGACAGAATTACAATGTCATCGGCGAACCTCAAAGTTTTTATTTCTTCCCCATGGATTTTAATTTCTACTCTGAATTTTTCGTTTGTTTCCTTTACTGCTTGCTCAATATACAGATTGAATAACATCAGGGGTAGGCTACAACCCTGTCTCACTCAGTTCCCAACCACTGCTTCCCTTTCATGCCCCTCGACTCTTATAACTGACATCTGGTTTCTGTACAAATTGTAAATAGCCTTTCGCTCCCTGTATTTTACCCCGCCACCTTCAGAATTTGAAAGAGAGTACTCCAGTCAACATTATCAAAACATTTCTCTAAGTCTACAAATGCTAGAAACATAGTTTTGCCTTTCCTTAATCTATCTTCCAAAATAATTCGTAGGGTCAGTATTGCCTCACGTGTTCCAGTATTTCTACGGAAACGAAACAGATCTTCCCCGAGGTCGGCTTCTACCAGTTTTTCTATTAGTCTGTAAGGAATTTGCGTTAGTATTTTGCAGCTGTGGCTTATTAAGCTGATAGTTCGGTGATTTTCACATCTGTCAACACCTGATTTCTTTGGGATTGGAATTATTATATTCTTCTTCAAGTCTGAGGGTATTTCGCCTGTCTCATACATTTTGTACACCAGATGGTAGAGTTTTGTCAGGGCTGGCTCTCCCAAGGCTGTCAGTAGTTCTAATAGAATGTTGTCTACTCCTGGGGCCTTGTTTCGACTAAGGTCTTTCAGTCCTCTGTCAAACTCTTCACGCATTATTATATCTCCCATTTCATCTTCATCTCTTCCATTTCCATAATATTGTCCTCAAGAACATTGCCCTTGTGTAGACCCTCTATATACCCCTTCCACCTTTCTGCTTTCCCTTCTTTGCTTAGAACTGGGTTTCCATCTGAGCTCTTGATAATCATACAAGCGGTTCTCTTTTCTCCAAAGGTTTCTTTAATTTTCCTGTAGGCAGAGTCTATCTTACCCCTAATGAGATATGCCTCTACGTCCTTACATTTATCTCCTAGCCATCCCCGCTTCACCATTTTGCACTTCCTGTCGATCTCATTTTTAAGATGTTTATATTCCTTTTTGCCTGCTTAATTTAGAGCATTTTTATATTTTCTCCTTTCATCAATTAAATTCAATACATCTTCTGTTACCCACAGATTTCTACTAGCCCTTGTCTTTTTATCTACTTGACCCTCTGATGCCTTCACTACTTCATCCGTCAAAGCTACCCATTCTTCTTCTACTGTATTTCTTTCCCCCATTCCTGTCACTTGTTCCCTTATGCTCTCCCTGAAACTCTCTGACACTGGAAATGTCTTACAATTTAAAACCTGGTTCCTAAATCTCTGTCTTACCATTACATAATCTATCTGAAACCTTCCAGTATCTCCAGGCCTCTTCCATGCATACAAACTTCTTTCATGATTCTTGAACCAAGTGTTAGCTATGATTAAGTTATGCTCTGTGCAAAATTCTACCAGGTGGCTTCCTCTTTCATCTCTTACCCTCACTCCATATTTACCTACTATGTTTCCTTCTCTACCTTTTCCTACTATCGAATTCCAGTCACCCATGGCTATTAAATTTTCATCTCCCTTCACTATCTGAATAATTTCTTTTATCTCATCATACATTTCATCAATCACCTCATCATCTGCGGACCTAGTTGGCATATAAACTTGTATTACTGCGGTAGGCGAGGGCTTCGTGTCTATCTTGACCACAATAATGCGTTCACTATGCTGTTTGTAGTAGCTCACCCGCACTCCTATTTTTTTATTCATTATTAGACTTACTCCTGCATTACCCCTATTTGATTTTGTATTTATAACCCTGTATTCACCTGACCAGAAGTCTTGTTCCTCTTGCCACCCAACTTCACTAATTCCCACTATATCTAACACTAATCTATACATTTCCCTTCTTAAATTTTCTAACCTACCTGCTCGATTAAGGGATCTGACATTCCACACTCCGATCCGTATAATACCAGTTTTCTTTCTCCTGATAATGACGTCCTCCTGAGTAGTCCCTGCCCAGAGATCCGAATGGGGGACTATTTTACCTCCGGAATATTTTACCCAAGAGGAGGTCATCATCATTTAACCATACAGTAAAGCTGCATGCCCTCGAGTAAAGTTACGGCTGTAGTTTCCCCTTGCTTTCAGCTATTCACAGTACCAGCACAGCAAGGCCGTTTTATTTAGTGTTACAAGGCCAGGTTAGTCCATCATCCAGACTGTTGCCCCTGCAACTACCGAAAAGACTGCTGCACCCCTTCAGGAACTACATATTTGTCTGGCCTCTCAACAGATACCCTTCTGTTGCGGTTGCACCTACGGTATGGCTATTTGTATCGCTGAGACACACAAGCCTCCCTTCCAGCGGCAAGGTCCGTGATTCATGGGGGTGAGGACTAACGTAATTCATCTGGTGTAAAAAAGAAATTTACTTTGAAAATAACGCTTTTCGAACCCCTGTTCGCAATACTATCCTGAGACTGTTTGATTTAGCAGGTGCCATTGAGCGCCAGAAAACAGGCATTATTGCATGTGCGCAGCTGCAATGGTGTAGGAAGCCCGCATGTTCATATGTATAAAGCACTAAGAGAGCTTACATTATGCCATAAAAGAAACAGGACATCAAAGGATACTCCAAGAGCATCAGAATTTCACAAATCATACTAAAATGCATAATTTGGCTTGAAGTGCACATTGTTTCTTTCCAGATTCACAATGAAGTAGATCCCATCTAATATTAAGCTTTTCAATGTGGTTTTTGGAATGTAAATTTTCTTATAGTACCAGTACTGTACTATCTCGTATTTGGTTCTTTATTATGGCTTAATGCCATACATGTCAGAAGATGAAAATGTGCACTTGAAATTCAGCGAAACAGTTGGAACTAGCCATTACTGTCGAATGAAACACTTTGCTTCAAATAAATTGATTGCCTCAGTGGAACAATTAATAAAGCCAAATTTCTTTAGCAAACTGATAAAAATAGCTTCATTGTTTTGCAAGGCAATTAATGATTAACTGATAATAACTTGGAAATAAAATAAAATCAGAAAACTGAAACCAATAATATATTTTTGCCCTCCATAATTATGTGAATGTATTTTAATTAACTTGATAGCTCCTGGGCACAGAAATCAGTTTTGATATCATTTGATGTATGAGCTGTAAATGAAGAGGAAACAGTGAAATCACTTAACACAGGGATCACGTGGAGACTAACCCCAGCCCCACCACAACGCGGAAAACTCTGCACATGCGCGAATCTGGCAGCTAGGGAGCGCAAGAAAAATTTTTCTCATTAGCATATGGCTGCTTGCTGCTACTTCCTATACAGCTAACAGCCACACTTCAAATAGTGGGAAGTGGGAGAAGGTACTGCTCATAAGAGAGTCAACTGTGCATGCGCATGAACCCGTTGGCAACTAGTCAAACAAACCTAATGTAAACAGTTGTGACGTCATGCTCATAGGAAGCAGTTTATTGTCACAAAGTATTACATAATCTTCACCCTAAGGCCTTTGACATATTTTTGCTGTTTGCAGACGCTTGTGCGTGCACAATGTTTTGTTGTTGTAAATGGCGCACTTCCTTTGCCACTTAAATTTTATTTTTTCCCCCTCTCGTCCATATTTTATTTCTGCAGTATAAGTCTCCAGTAGCAGGATACAGTAACATTCTTTGCTAGAGAATCAATTCTTACCAGTCAAAATTACAAAAATTTAACTGAAAGCTAAAACAATGGAATTCTGAAAAATTCCCAGGTTTTTCCCGGTTTTCTCCCAGATGAAAAAATTCCTGGGCTCTTCCCGGATTTCCCTGTTGTCCCGGGTCGTACATACTCTTTAACCTCCAGGAAAATTATTTTTCCATTCCAGGAAAATTATTTTTCCATTTTGTCTATTTTCTTTCATCAATTCCCTTAGAGCTTTGGTTCCTGTAAGGTAATTTGCACTTGCAGATATAAAAGTAAGTCCATATTTTTAAAAACAATATCATGTACACATATAATAATACAACCTGAGCCTTATCGAAGTTCTTTAAGAATACTGCCATATGACCAGTTAATAGTCGCCTGTCTTCCTCATCTTGGATATTCTCAAGGGCCCAAACCATTCCTGCATCATCAATTTCTTGATACACTTGAATGGCTGCAAAGATAAAATTTTCATATAGTGCTCATGCAATATTTGTTGTTGGGATTATTGTTCCACATATATTTGAATAAATATTTATGAATTCATAAAAGCATAAAATGTTAACTTTTAGCATGAACACTATTTTGGTTCTCTTTCTCAACAAAAATACAGAACTGGAAAATTAAGAGTGACCCAATGCCCCTTCTCCACAAATAATGATGTAAATAAATATGCTGACATATATAATTAACAACATTCAAAATGACAAATCTGAATGCAGAATGTTACAAATATACAACTGTCACAGCTCAGTTTAAGATCTTAATCATTTGGGAGAGAACAAGGAATGAGGCCACACCATTGCTTCTGGAGAAATAAAAACTGATATTCTGCCTATAGGTTACCATCAGCAATCACACAGCTAGAAAAATGATAAATATTATATTGTCTGTATTGACCACTGATAAAAGGAAGATTGATTTGATATGACTTGATGAGATGTACTTTTGGTTTATGAATCCATTCGGAGGAGTTCCTCAAGGATGTAGAACAAGTCATAAAACAAAATAAATAACACGTAATTACAAAATAGGTAAGCTAAATCCCTGCCACAAATCCTTCGTGAAATAGTCCTCATAAGTGTGGTGTAAGACAAAAAATCTTAAACATAATTTTTATTTAAGAGGTAATAATCAACTTGTTATAAAACATGCAAATATACAATACACTGATGGTGCAAATGACAATTCCGAAACTATAGTGGGCACGAAACATCAAAAAGAAAATCAAGTTACAACACTTATTTATATTGACTACTGCTCTGACGATATGGAGAAGTCAGATTTTACATAACAATCACATAATTTGATGGTTAATAATACAGGGTTGTTCAAAAGTCACAAAGGGCTGGTAACTGTGAATAACTTTTTTTAATTAGTCTTTTCTCTGCTCTTTCGTTTCAGATTCTGACAGAGGAAGGATGGAAGGTTGACCACAGCAAAATTCAGCAGCATTCAGTGAACAAAAACTGTGCAATTTGAAAGCAGTGATGACGACTTCATGACTTCTGGCCCATCCTGAATCCACAAATCAGCTAGTTTTCTTAATAAAATTGACAATGGAGTAGAATGAGCTGACCACCGATATATCCTTTAGGCTTCTCTCAAATAACACTTTATTAGTAGATTAACTCTACACGGCTACTGGTAGGTTATTGAAAATGTATGTTCCTGAAAAAATGGACCAAAGTACATGACTTCCAATATTTGTGTAGATTATTCCTATTTCTATGACTGATTTCATGAACTACTGGCTTGAAACAGAAACACTTTCTGGTAAATTTCTTTAAGGAAGCAGTAGTCAGTATCACCAGTTCCTTGAACAGGCTTCTGCAAGATGTTTTCATTTCACACCAAAAAAATTGCATGCTTTTGGACTGCACTGGAGAACTATAGCCTCAGTCTTCTGTTTCCCAAGGCAAGACAGACCTAATAACAAAGATTTATGCTCAGCTTTATACATTTCTGCCCTACAAATTTAGAGCTCATTAACCTGCTGTCCATCAATAGGGCAAATCTTACCCTTCTACTTCTGTGCCTAGATGCCCACACATATTCGTCGACACCTCATCCTCCAACCACAATTTTCTGTCCCACAGCAACCAGGTTGTCACCCCACAGAAGTCTCATTACTGTGTCCCCAGCTATACCTTTCTTCTTTATACAACTTTCTCCCTATTGTGTTCAAATGTTTGAAATTTACATAAAAATTTACCTTACAAACTACAAACAGTTTCTCGCTGCATTCATGAATAATTATTCAATATTTCTTTCTATATAGTGTCTGTCCTCTTTAACAACTGACTGCTCTTACTATTGTAGCCACTGGCAGATAATTTTGTTTCTTATCACTTCAGAGAGAGAGAGAGAGAGAGAGAGAGAGAGAGAGAGAGAGAGAGAAGATAGTTAAGTATAAATCATTATATTAAAAAAAGAGGCGGGAAGATAACTTGAGATAATTGCAAAAACAGTCAGAATGATGCCATATTTTTCACTGAGGAAGGGTATATTATACAACAATTGTAAAACAGAACATGAAGTCACAATTATGATCCATGGAGTATGCAAATAATTAAACTAAACTATCCTTCACTCAATTCATCATGCCTAATGTATAAATTATTGTATATACAACTTACCAAATTCTACTTCAAGATTTTTCAGTGCTGCTTCTCCTAAACGTGTCCACGATTCCTTGGTGTTCAACAGTTTGCATGTTTTCCATGCATCTGAGAATCTGTTATTCAAAAAAAATTCAAATAATGCAGCACTTTTAACAAAGAAATGTATCACTGTTTGCAATAAAATTTTATAACATGCTCAATGTCTGAATTTCATTATTTTCAAAACCAACAGTCACTGGGTAGGGAAGCTACGAACAGGACAATGAACTGAATTCAAACTACACACTTTAGCATCAAAGAATAAAAATGCTGTTACATAATAATTTAAAATTCATTATAATAGATTCTGCTAGTATGTCGAAGCCTATCTAGTGATAGTACTAAAATACAAAAACTTTCTGTTCTGCTCTTTCCTGCCCACAATGTATTTATGATAAAAAATCCTGCCTTTAGTGTACCAATGAAACTGTTTCATACTACACAAAAACAGTGATCTGCACAACTACGATACTTTAGTAGCTCACTACACAAATATACACTCACATAAATATGGACCATGAGGAAAGGATCATTATGAAATATTGACAATATTATGAGAAAGATAGTTGCTACTCACTATATAGCAGAGATGCCGACTGGCAAATAAGTACAACAAAAAGACTGCCATACAAACAATCTTTCAGCTGCTGAGACCATATTCGGCAGCCGGAGACTGTGGTCATGTGTGTGTTAATTGCATTTGCATTTGTGTGTGTGTGCGTGTTTTTTTTTTTTTTTTTGTCCAGTTCCGATGAAGGCTTTTTTGGCCGAAAGCTTTTTGTTGTGCCTATTTGCCACTCAGCATCTCTGCTATTTGGTGAGTAGCAACTATCCTTTTCATAATATTGTCATTGTTCCATCCTGCATTTTCTTTATTTCATTATGAAATATGAAAGCTGTTAATGCTGCAAAAAAGAAAATGCTGTTACACTTTCAGAGTAATATCACCACATTACTGGCATAAAAACTGTATTATATATTACATGAAGCTGCCACAAATGCAAACACACACACTGCAACATCATATCAAAACATGTGTCTTAGATGTTCACTTCATGAGCTATTAAGATAATACGAACATCGGCGAAGCAATAGTAATCGTTACACTGAATGAAGCTTCAGCATTCTAGGTGTCTTGTAATTTGTTTAAGTGCAGCACCAAGGGTGTGTTGATGAGAGAAGACAATTTTGTCTTCAGAAAGTCACATTTGCTGACTTCTGTATTTTAAAGTAACATATTTTACGAACAGTAGCTGCAGTACTGTGTGACATTGGCACACTGATGGATCTGTGAATTGTGACTAAAACAGTATAAAATTAAACAATGGAAACTCCAACTAGGAATGTCAACAATGTTGGAAAACATAAATTGCTAGTTACTGTAAAGAAGACATGTTAACTGCAGACAGGCACAATTAAAAGACAGTTACATAAGGCTTTCGGGCAAAGCCTTCATCAGCAAAAGAGAAACACACACCATTCACACACACACAAGCAAGCATACTTCATGCATACATGATCACCAACTCTGGAAGCTTGGGCTACAATGAAACTATCATGTGGGATGCAACCAGCAGTCTAGAGGGAACACGGAAGGGTAAGGGGAATGTGAAAGGGGAGGTGAAGGGGGAACGGCGAAGGGGAAAGGGCACAGGGGAAGGGAAAGGGGGAAGGGGAAAGGGAAGGGGAAGGGGATTGTAATGTACAGTGGTGGGAGAGAGGAACGCTGTCTGGAGCAGTGAGCAGGGACTAGAATGCAAACAGGCACAGTATCAGGAGGTTGTGGGGCAGAGAGGTGGGGAAAAAAGGAGCAAAAAAGGAGAAGGGGTGGGGAAAGATGGGTGGGTGCACTGGCAGAGGGCAGCAAACAAAGAGGGTAGGAGACAAGAATACAAAGGAGACGATATGACAGTCGGAGTGGAAACTGTTGGAAAGAGGGTGTGTGATCACATTGTGTTACTGTAGTTTGAGGCTGGGATAATTATGGAAAAGGGGAATCTGTTGTAAGGACAACTCCTGGCTGTGCAGTTCAGAAAAGCTGTTGGTGGAGGGGAGGATCCAAATGGCTCAGGTTATGAAGCAGACATTGAAATAAAGCACGTTACGTCACAGGGTGGTCTACTTTGCTCTTGGCCACACTTTGGCAGTGGCTGTTCATCCTCAGGGTCAGCTGGTTGATAGTCACACCAATGTAAAAAGCTGTACAATGATTGCAGCAGACCTGATAAATAACATGTCTCCTTTCACATATGGCCCAGCCACTGATAGGGTAGGATAAACCTGTGACAGGACTGGAATAGGAAGTACTGGGTGAGTGGAGATGGAACGCAACTTTAGTAGGTGTGGGAAGGATCTCAGGTAGGATGTCCCTCACTTCAGGGCATGACGGCAGATAATCGAAGCCCTGTGGAAGACCCAGGTGCAAGACCTCTCCAATCCACCATGAAGCACTTCGTATTCTAGTCCTGTCACAGGTTTATCCTACCCCATCAAGTGCCACGTTACCTGTGAAAGCAGCCATGTCATTTATCAGCTATGCTGCAATCATTGCACAGCTTTTGATATTGGTCTGACTAGTAACCAGTTGTCCCAAGAGGATGAACCGTCACTGCCAAACTGTGGCCAAGAGCAAAGTAGACAGCTCTGCGGCACAACATAAAGCTAAACACAACTTGCTTGAATTCAATGGCTGCTTCATTACCTGAGCCATCTGAATCCTCCCCTCCACCACGAGCTTTTCTGAACTGCACAGATGGGAGTTACCCTTACAACATATTATCCACTCCCATAATTATCCCAGCCTCAGCCTGTGGTAACATACTGTCCCTACACCCTCTACCCAAAAGTTTCCATCCCTTGTCCTATCATCTCCTCATTCTTGTCTCCCATCCTCTCTGTTTGCTGCCGTCTGCCAACACACCTGTCCATCCTTCCCCACACTTCACACTTTTCTACTCCTTTTTGCCCCATCTCCCTGCCCAATAGTCTCCTGATCCTGCACCTGGTGGCATTCTAGTCCCTGCACATGTCTCCAGACTATGTTCCTCTCTCCCTCTCCACCCCTCCATCCGTACACTACTATCCCTTCCACTTCACTGCCTGCTACAGATTGCTGCTTGCGTCCCACACGAATAGTTACATTCTGGCCCGAGCTGCAAGAGTCAGCAGTCATGTGGGCATGAGATGTGCTTACTTGTGTTTGTGAATGGTGTGTGTTTCTCATTTGCTGATGAAGGCTGGGCCGAAAGCTTTACGCAAGTGTCTTTTAATCGTGCCTGTCTGCAATGTCTTCTTTATGGTAAGTAATGATCTATATTTTCCTACAGTATGGAGTGAGATTCACCTAGAAAACATTCATGGTCTCTCTAATTTAGAGCAATAATTAGCTCTTACCACAGCTTGTAGTGGTTTAATATTACACAAGGGCTGTTCAAAAAGTAAGGTGACTTTCCATATTACACGGGTAACATACTGAGCCATGGCTGGCTCATGCTAAGCACTGAATTAAAAATTCGTTGCGATTATGTGTTTAGTCTCCCGGCGTTATCGTGATTATGCTGTTATCCTCTCCTTCCACTATCTTTGACTGGCGCTTAAAGTTTCTAGCTGGGTGTGTGTGACCAGCCAGCCGGTTGGTGTGGAGCAGTGAGGAATTCTCTGCAGGACGTACTTCGGCCGGGGCCGCTGGCGATCTCTATGTGGTGTCAGAGTGCGTGGGGCTGTTCCCATTGCTACGAGATCCATGGCTCACCGACCCTGGACACGAAAGTTGAATTTTGATTTAATCTACCAGCAAGTCAAGACTGTTCACATTGTGTCGTTTGGAGTGCGTTGCCGGCTGTTGGGATATTCCTGTGAGCAACAACGTCGTTTGCAAGTTGGAAAATTCTAGCCACCTTCCAGTGGAGTTTCACTGTACTTGGTTATTTGAATTGAAATGCACAAGCAGAATCTTCTGCCTTGTGGCTGTTAACGTTCCAGTTACCTGCCCCGGCCATTGATGTAAATTTCAGGCAGTGTAGTTTCCTCATCGTGTTGTTGCTGTTCAGCAAGGTGTGTAGATCTGTTTGCCTGTAACTTTGGTGTGCCCTGTTTTTCTTTATTTTCATGATTCATTGGTCGGTGGCCACTTGGGTACTTATAAGACTCTCCAAAAAAATCAAGGAGCATTTAACTTGGCCCTCTATGGACCGGAATGTGTGAGAGATGATATCTCAATGCTGCTTGTGTAATGGAGCCAAACCCAAGAATGCTCTTCAACAGGGTTTGCTGAGTTCTGAACGAGAGTCATGCCCTATGCACAAACTCTATATTGATTATTTAGGACCTTTACCTAGTACTAAGAAGGGTCATCGATACATACTAGTTATTATCGATGCGTTCTCCAGATTTACTTGGCTCCTCCCGAACCGTAACGTTACTGCTGCCACCACTATTTATCATTTAACTAATATTTTCAGTATTTTTGGCCCACCCAAGCAGCTTGTTAGTGATAACGCTCCTGCTTTTCTTTCGGCTCCTTTCAAGGCCTTCTGTTTTCATAACGGTGTCAGACACATCACTACCACCTCATATTATCCCCAGAGGTCTTTCGCGGAGAGAGTTAACCAAAATCTTAAGTCCACGATGATTATTTATCATCAGAAAAAGAAAACCCCTAGTAAATGGGACTCCAGTCTTCCCTGGCTTAGTTTTTCCTTTAATACCACCAGTCACGAAGCCTTGCGAGCTACGCCCACCTCCTTGATCCTTTCCTACCCGGTTAATTCCCCTCTTTCAAACTTGTGGGAAACTCAAGATCTTATTCCAGCCGATATTAGTCCCCGTGTTATCAAGGAAAACTGGACCCGGGCCAGGAGTAATATAGTCAGAGCCTATAATAAACAAGCTCAGTGTTATAATTGCAATCGGGAAACCTTTAAGGGCAGACCTGGGGATCAAGTTTATGTCTGCAATTTCCTGGGGAGGCAGGTGCGAGGCGGGAATCTTAGTAAATTTACTCCTTGTTTTCTGCGGCCTTGCACCATCGTGCCTATTTTAGGCCCGCTAAATCTGCTGGTCAAGGAGAACAGTTCAGGTAAGCAATATCGGGTTCACCTTAGCCCAGTTAAGTTCAGGTAGTTCAGGGGTTCAATTACCCCCTTCCTGTGTTAAGTTTGAGGGGGAGAGGTTGAGCCGGGGCTGGCTCATGCTAGGCACTGGATTAATCCTTCATTGTGCTTCTGTGTTTAGCCTCCCGCCATTATTGCGATTATGCTCTTATCCTCTCCTTCTGCAGGTGGCAGCAGCGGTGTGTATTGATATTCACACCTTGGACTATCTTTGACTGCTGCTTATAGTTTGCGGATGGGCAGTATGTGACCAGTCAGTCGGTTGGTGTGGAGCAGCGAGGAATGTTCCGCGGGATGTAGTTTGGGTGGGGCCACTGGGGGTCTCTGCGCGGTGTCAGAGTGTGTGGGGCTGTTCCCACTGCTACAAGGTCCGTGGCTCACTGACCCTGGACACGAAAGTTGAGTTTTGATTTAACCTACCAGCAAGTCAAGACTGTTCACATTGTGTCGTTTGAAGTGCATTGTCGGTTGTTGGGATATTCCTGTGAGCAACAACGTGGTTTTCTAGTCAGAAAATCCTAGCCACCTTCCAGTGGAGTTTCACTGTATTTGATTATTTGAATTGAAGTGCACCAGCGAAATCTTCTGCCTTGTGGCCATTAACATTCCGGTTACCTGCCCTGGTCATTGACGTAAATTTCAGGCAGTGTAGTTTCCTCATCGTAATGTTGCTGTCTAGCATGGTGTGTAGTTTGACAGCTCCATGTATGATTGGTTGTGGGCACCAATATCTTCAACATTGTTCCGTTGAACACCCTGTTGTGCCCTGGTCAGGTGAGGTGGAAGTTATCCTGTCGGTGCATTGGGTTGTTGGTGGATCGTGAATGGTTGGCCCGACTGCCTGTCTCACTTAAGCAAACATGAGTGTTTGAATTCCAGGCTGACCCTCGAACATCTGAGCGCCCTTGGGTGTACGCCCCCCCTCCCTTTTTTTTATTAATTAAGGTTGTTTTGCTCTTAAGGCATAAGATTCTTTAAAGAACTGTTTCACGTAAGACCTTTGGCATTTTAAAGGTTTTAATGTTGAATTTTAAGTGTAGGGCCTTCAGCCAATTTTGAGACTGAGTTGTTTTGCTCTTAAGGCTTTCAGCCTAAATTAAAGAACTGTTTCATGTAAGGCCTTTGGTACTTAAAAAAATATTAATGTTATGGGGTTTTAAGTGTTAGGCCTTCAGCTGATTTGAATTTAACTTGTTTGCTCTTGAAGTGTCTGATTCTTTGGGCCTTCAGCCTAACTAAAGAACTGTTTTAAGATAAGGCTTTGCATTTTAAATTTCTATTTTGGTAGCTTTGCCTAATTTAGAGCTGTTTTACGTAAGGCCGTTGCTCTTTTTTTTTTTTTTTTTTTTTTTTTTTTCAAAAATTAATATTGTTTAGCCTTTAGTGTTGGGCTTTCAGCCGATTTTGAATTCAAATTGTTGCTCTGAAAATCTCAGATTCTTTGGGCCGCCTTCAGCCTAAATAAAGAACGGTTGTAAGATCAGGCTTGCCTTTTAAATTTCTGATTATGCTTGTGTTTTAAGTTATTGGCCTTCAGTCATTTTTAAATTAAAGTAGCTTTCAGCCAGTAATTAAGTCCCAAAGATCAAAGCTGTGTGCTTAAAAAAACATTTTTTTGGGGGGGCTCTTGTAATATTTGATCAAATAATAAAGTTGTATGTTTGAGTGTAACTGATAGTCCCTTATTTTGGCCCTTTTCCACAATTTAAACTACCTGTCCTGTCCTGTCCTGTGGGTTAAGCTGGGCGGATTCAGTTTCAAATGTACAGCATACTTCGTTTGTTTTTGACAGATAGAAAGGTTAGACATGTTTTAGTGTGCTCGGCAATTTTCCATTATTACAAAAAATGGAGCAAAGAATATGCAACAAATTTTGAGTGAAAAATGTTGAGAGTGGCAGTGAGTCTGCTCAAAGTAAAAAAAAATTTTTACAAATGGTATAAGCTCTTCCAAGATGGCCGAGAAGATACGAATGACGAACCTCACTCATGACGCGCCAGCACATCAACAACAGATGATAATGTCTAAGGTGTGAAGAAAATTGTTTTGGAAAGTTGTCGAATTACCGTAAGAGAAGTTGCTGATGATGTCTGCATATCAGTGGCTCTTGTCATGCAATTTTTTTGGATGTTTTCAGCACAACATGTGTGTCAGCAATGTTTGTTCCAAAAGTTTTCAAATTTTATCAGAACAACTATCGCATGAGCATCATCACTGAGGTGCACTCTTGAATGACATCAATGATGAGCCTGATTTTTTCAAAAGGGTCATAACTGGTGACAAAACATGGGTTTACAGTTATGATATCGAAACAAAACCCCAATCGTCCCAATGGAAGCATCCCGGAGAGCCAAGACTGAAAAAAGCACATCAAGTTCAATCAAATATCAAAGTTTTGCTCACTGCTGTTTCAATTACCTTGGCACAGAGCATCATGAATTTTTGTCTCAAGGTCATAGGGTCAATAAGGAGTATTACCTTGACATTATGTGCTGTTTGTGAGAAGCAACACACAGTAAACATCCAGAATTGTGGAAAAATAATTCACGGCTTTTGCATCAAAACAGTGCACCTGCTCATTCATTGTTGCTTGTGAGAGGTTTTTGGCCAAAAACAACACGACAATCATTCCTCAGCCACCATATTCACTCGCTTTGGCCCTCTGCAACTTTTTCCTGTTCCCAAAACTGAAGAGACCTATGAAAGTACGAAGATTTTCAGTGATTATGGAAATAAAAACTGAATCACTGGAAGTACTCAAGACAGTACCAAAAAGTACTTATGAAAAGTGCTTTGACGATTGGAAGAAGCATTGGCACAAGTGTATTGTATCTGAGGGGGATTACTTTGAAGGGGACAATTTTGTATGAGGGGAATTACTTTGAAGGGAACAACCTGAATATTGATGAATAAATCAATATTTTTTCATAAAAATATAAAGTCATCTTACTTTTTGAACACACTTCATATTTATTCTGTATGGGTAATGTGGTTGAGAATGTGATCCAACAATACTGTCTCAATGTAGCACCAGTGTTTCTTTGTTTTTGTTGTTGTTGTTGTCGCCAGCAGAATACAAAAAAGTGGATCCCTTTTAGCTTACCATCTGAGTGCCTTGAACATCTTTTCAACTTTCCTCCTTTAAAAATGATATTACTGGTACATTTTACCTTTTTGGTGACACACACACACACACACACACACACACACACACACACGCAGAGAGAGAGAGAGAGAGAGAGAGAGAGCGTGTGCGTGTGTGTGTGTGTGTGTGTGTGTGTGTGTGTGTGTGTGTGTGTGTGTGGGTGGGGGGGGGGGGGGGGGGGGTGGCTAAACCAGCAGAGATTGAGATTAATGAGGAATCAGGACATGAGGATATGTGGAAGTGCAAATTTCCATCTCTGAAATTCAGGGAAAGTGATGCTAGGCTGAAGTATCCAAGTGGCTCATGAACTTAGGTCGTAAGATCCAATTGGCTTGTGAAATGAAGAAGATATTAAAGACTCTTAGTTACACCAAACAGTATGCAAACCAAATGGTTACTTGCCATTCCCAATGTAAGCAGCTCATATGTCTCTTTTTATGTATTCTATGGTCCACCTCGATAGCTGAGTGGCCAGCGCAATGGAATGCCATGCTAAGGGGCCTGGGTTTGATTCCCGGCTGGATGGGAGAACTTCTCCGCTCAGGGACTGGGTGTTGTGTTGTCTTCATCATCCTGAGTGATCATTCGACATGAAAATTAGTCTACTTTGCTTATTTTCATTCGCTTATGTCATATGGTATTATATTTAGGGGTAACTCTTCCCATTTTTAAAGGATATTTTTGGCTCAGAAACGGGCAGTTCAGGCAATAAGTGGTGTAAGTTCATGAACCTCTTGTCGACCACTGTTCACGAGTCTGAGTATTTTGACATTGGCATCTCAATAATATTCCCTACTATCATTTCTTGTTAAGAATGTTAGGTTATTCCCAAGAATAAGCAACTTTCACTCAGTTAATACGCGGCAGAAATCAAACCTGCACTTGGCTCAGACTTCTTTAACTCTTGTGTAGAAAGGTGTGGAGTATACTGCTGCGTCCATAAGCTACCACTCAAATTCAAAAATCTTACCGAGCGAGGTAGCGCAGTGGTTAGCACACTGGACTCGCATTCGGGAGGACGACGGTTCAATCCCGTCTCCAGCCATCCTGATTTAGGTTTTCCGTGATTTCCCTAAATCGTTTCAGGCAAATGCCGGGATGGTTCCTTTGAAAGGGCACGGCCGATTTCCTTCCCCATCCTTCCCTCACCCGAGCTTGCGCTCCGTCTCTAATGACCTCGTTGTCGACGGGACGTTAAACAACACTAACCTAACCAAAAATCTTAGCAGTAATCTGTTTTCAAATCAAAACTGAAGAGTTTTCTCATGGGTCACTCCTTCTATTCTGCTGATGAGTTCCTTGAAAAATTAAGCTGATTCTTGTTGTACTGGTGAATGCGTTTACTTAAACATACGGATTGACTTTTTTCGGGTTCATAAACATTTTATTTTTATCTGTTATTACTTTTATGTTGTAATTTCATGTACTGACACATTCCATGACCTTGGAGTTTTGCTCCTCAATTTGGTCCTATGAAACTTGATGTATAAATAAAATAAAATAAAACCCTCATCTCATTCCCACTGATGCGCAAGTCACCAAAGTGGTATCAACTCAAAAGACTTGCACCAGGCAACTGGTCTACCCAACGGGAGGCCCTAGCCACACAAAAAAATCTACTCACCAATCAGTGGCAGGAGAACACACATATGAGAGGTATTACACATATAAAAGGTATTATTGGATGGTAATTCTCCCGTAACCCAGTGTTCTGGGTAATTTTTCCTAACTCTACCCCTTTTTCTAAACCTTACCAGTCCTTTTCCTTCTCCCCTCTTCTTTCCCTTACAACCCTTGTGCCGGAAGGAGGTGTCACAGTCTCCAAAATCTTGCATATATAATATCTTTTACAAGTGTATTCTCCTGCCGCCACTTCATAAGTAGGTTTTTTAGCTATACAGTTACATTATATTTTCAAAAATTGATTGTTTTGTTGATATTTATTTATTTTGGAGTTTTGTGATGGTCATCTCTATATGACAAGCCTTGCAGTGAACACAAGTCACCTGGTACACAACACCTGTAGTTTTATATGTCACCCAAAGTTAATACTGTAAGATTAACCAGCAGCCGGGCTAAAGCAGGTTTACCAGGTGGGTGCATCATATGGTCTTATAATGGGAACAGCTGTAGATGTATAAATCTTGGAGTAGAGACAGTGTTCTAAAAATGATATGTAGTTTAACAACGATTTTACAAAGGTTACGAATGTGATGGAAGGCAACACTGGATGAAGTTGGAGGGTGTTAGGGACAGGTTGTCCCATTTCTGGATAAACTTGAGAAAGTATTAGTCCTGGAGCGGTAATCTTGAGTATATTTCAAGCCTCATGTTCCTGGGTGACAAATGGACATCTATCAGCCTTTAATGAGCCAGAGGTTGCAGTTTCACGTTGATAAGGAAGCCCCCTTTCTTGCAGCCCATGAAAAAGTTAAGATACTTTGGGTAAGGATGAAAGGAGCTAATGCAACAATAAGCAAAATTTTTGGAAGGTTCTGGTGTATATTGAGAGAGACAGTGTTCCAGAGCTAAGAGGATATCTTTGTATGTGACTTTGGTGTAAAGAAATCAATGTTCACAAGCAAAGTTTATGGTGGAAGAGGAGTGGAATGGATTAAATTATCCAGGAAGTGTTGGTAACTTTTACATAGCATGGGAAGTTCTGCACGATGGATCAGACGTTCTGGTCAACCAAAACTGTCATGTTTTCAGTAGTGGCTTTGAAGCCTTCCACAACTGGGTAGCCAAGACCATTCTCTATGTAAGCAGAAGGTAAGGGTGTCAAACCATTCATGGCAAAAAAATTTATTTTTAAATTTATTATTAGTATTCTGCAAATTATTTAGTGACCTGTTCCATAACTGAGTATTTAAGTTACCATGGTTCTGTGAAACCTGAGGAAGGGGGCTAATAAAATAAATGGAGAAATTGATACAATTGAAGGACCTTGGTTGAACCCTATGATTTTTAAGTATTTGTGCAGTTCAGTCTGGACAGAGGGAATGAGACCGTGAAATATTTTTGTTCAAGGAAATGTCTGAGAATTGAAATAGTCCCACTGTTATGTAATCCCTGTGGTCAAGTACCATTGTCGTGGAACCTTCTTATTTTGGGAAGAGAATAGCAGAGCAGTCAGGTTTCATATAATTGGTGATACAGGACTTAGTTTGAGTATAGTTTCAGAGAAGTTTATCAGGAAGGATTGGAAGGCAATGCTGAAAAAGAGCAATTGAGAGAAAGCCTGAGAAATAGATGGAGTTTCCATTGCTTGAAAAATGCTTTTTGGAGAGAGAAGAGGTTGTTTCTGAGTTTAGGCAAGGGACTTTTTTTTTTCTTTTTTTTTTTTTTTTTTTTTACAGAGACTCGAACTTACAGTTCTGCACATGTGGCAGCCAAATGCGCTTTACAGTGAATATGAGACACAGAAAACTTACAGAGCTGCCATAACTGAGAATGGGGGTCTTATGTGGTAACTGAGATAAGCTCCACTGTTGAACAGGAGTATGGTGTACCAGTAAGAACTGTGTGAGTCAAGTGCATTATAACCTTATGAACCATATTTAGCAAAAGGCACATGTTCAGTGATGTAATTTTGTTATGATGCTGTTCTGACAGCCATCACATTAGTGTTAATGTTGTTATAACAACATGTATTTATAATCATAAGGCCAAAAGAAAAGCTTCTCACTAAAAATTACAGGAGAAGGAAGCACAAGGGGAGGGGAAAGGACATTTTAATTGCTCCATAATATAATGGCTGCAAACAAAATAAAATGAATTCTTTCTATTGATGACTTTATCAAGTAGAAGCTCAGTGTTCGCTTTTAGCATTGTGAAGACAGTACAATCTGATGCAGAAAAGAGTTCAACTGTAGCAACAAAGGGACTTAGGCCCTGATGAATGGTAATTGTTACCTGCACAGTGTGATTTGGTGCTGCAGCAGTTCCTCCAGGTAGTCAATGGATGTAGAGGCTCCAGCAGGGGGTTGTGGTCCCAGAGGAAGTGACATGAGCCGTCCAGCAAGTGTAACCAGCTCTACTTGTGTACCGACCATCAATACAGGCACCTGGTTGGCTGGCAGTCGAGTAGTACTCACTTGTTCCACACCCGTTCCTGCTTGCAGAACACCAAAGTGTGTAGAGAATGGCAGACACAATTCAAAAGACAAAATACTCAAATTTCAAAAATTTTGGAGCACTCTGTTGACAAGAAAACTATAAGTAAGACAACACTTGACAAGAATGAAATGCAAATGTCCAAGCAGTGCAGCTGTTATTACCCATAAGGTATCAAATTGATAGAGTAGTTCGTGAGGAACAAGTATGGCTGGTCTGCTATCAATATGCACTGCAGATAGCATTGTAAGTCAATGTCTCAACCCTCTAGCCTAAACTTGACGCATCACACAAAGATTCATTGACCACTATATGAGGAATATTGTAATTGATGGAAGAGTCTGGAGTAGGCCTTTATTCACCAGCAGATGTCAAGCAGCTGATGATTATAATGATAATAATTATTACATTTGTACTCCAAATGCCATCATATAATGTGTAGGAGGTAAACATGGAGTAAAAAAATGACACCAACAAACTTCAGAAGGGTTGCACAGAGTGTCTTGAGGAACAAACTCGATAGGAACCCACATCTGAAAATGCCATCAAATGACACTACAGAATGCTGAGTTCATAGAAGCCAACTCCTACCTCTAGGTGACGTGTAGCAACAAATGTGAGTTTCTACAGTGAGGCTGCACCTAATAGTCTCTATAGTGTTGTTTTAACATGCAAGGACACTCTCAGTGTCATCTAACATCTGGAATGTTGTCAGGCTTATTGTGAGAATTTATGTGAGCCTACAAAGTCACACCTGCTGGTGAAGTGTTTGCCACACAGAGTCAGTGGATGGCATTTCTAGGGTTGGGTTCCTATCCTCAATTTGTTCCACAAGACATCCTCTATAACTTCTTGAAATCTGTCAGTATCATTTTTACAGCCCATATGTCCTGCTTTTCTTATTAATATAATCAAGACACACTATAGAATATTGTGAGACTTCAGAATTATTAATACTAAAGCCAGTAACATATACAACAAATTTACATACCGTTGACAGAATTTCTTATGTACACATATATTACAATTTCAGAGTCATCAAAAGCAGCAAACGTGTCTCGTCCTTCAGAAGCTGAGTCCCAAAGTACTCCACGACATTTTGCTGGCAAGTCAGGGATCTTCAGAGCCTGATCGGTCACCTGTACTTTAAGAATTATTTTCAGAACTTTTTGCAGTTTATACTAAAGCACATCACTATTTGTAATATTTTAAAAACAAAGGCAGGTTTGATTTGGACCTATATCAAGATACAGAAGCAGGACAGCTTTATAATTATTCATCATTATAGTTTATTGTACAAGAAGATTATTGGCCTCTAAAGCAAAAAAATCATAAAAGAGCATTTGCAACCTGTGTTAAGTTCACAATCAGACAAATTTTCCAAGGATTCCGAAAACTCACTATAAAACTATTTTACAATTGTTATGATTCCTATCGTAGTATTCAGCCTGTGTTTTGAAAAAAAAATGTGATTACAAGACATTGGATAGTTTCATAAGGCTTAATTTTCATAAACTGAATGTAACTATATAACCTTTCCACTATTTTGAAGAGGTAAATTTGATGATGTAATGTAATGTAATTATAGACCAAGATAAGTTTAATGACATAAATGCTTATCCTGTTGAGAATGGTCTTTCAGATCATGGTGCACAGCTAGTTACAGTACATGACATAGCTCCATGCAGTATATCAAATCAGAATTTCAAAACAGTGCATTCAATTAACAATATAAATATTGCAAACTTTAGGGAAAGCCTACAGCAGCTAGACTGGGATGAAGTGTATAAGGAACCCGATGCAAACTTGAAATATAACTTATTTCATGATACATTTTTTACGGTATTTGAAAATTGTTTTCCCAAGAAAATAGTTAAACATAATTCCAAGAAAACATATAAAAAACCTTGGCTAACTAAAGGAATAAGAATATGTTGCAACCGTAAAAGAGAACTGTATCTAACAGCAAGAGGGAGTACTGACCCCGAAATTGTTCAATATTATAAAAACTATTGTGCCGTACTAAGAAAACTTATTAAAAAGTCCAGAAGCATGTGTATCATGTCTGAGATCAGTAACTATGATAATAAGATTAAAGCAATTTGGAATATTATTGAAAGGGAAACAGGGCAACCAAGAGCACAGGAAGACTTTAGTGCCATAAAACTGAATGACAAGTGTACTAACAAACAATCAGAAATTGAAAATATTTTCAATAATCATCTTTTAAATGTTGTGGAGAAAATAGGATCTAGATCTTCACTAGAAGAGGCAAGGCTACTAATAGAAGAGGCCATACCTGTGCAGTTTGAAACAACTGTATTTCCACCAACCTCTCCCTCTGAAATCAGTAAAATAATAAACTCACTGAAAAGTAAAAGCTCTTACGGAATTGATGGCATTTCCAGCAAGGTACTTATAGCTTGTTCCCCATAGATAAGTAGGATTCTCAGCCATGTATGTAATAGCTCTTTGGAGCAGGGTGTTTTCCCCGATAGATTGAAATATGCCATTGTAAAACCATTGCATAAAAAGGGGGATACATCGGATGTCAACAACTACCACCCAGTCTCTCTTCTGACAGCTCTATCAAAAATTTTTGAGAAAGTAATGTATTCAAGAGTAGCCTCCCATATTTGTAAAAATAAAGTACTAACAAAATGTCAGTTTGGTTTTCAGAAAGGCTTTTCAACAGAATATGCTATATATGCTTTCACTGATCAAATATTAAATACTCTGAATAACCGGACATCACCCATTGGTATTTTTTGTGATCTCTCAAAGGCCTTTGATTGTGTAAATCATGGAATTCTTTTAGATAAGCTAAATCATTATGGTTTGAGGGGGGCAGTGCACAAATGGTTTAATTCATACTTAACTGGAAGAATGCAGAAAGTTGAAATAAGTGGTTCATGTAATGTTATAACAACAGCTGATTCCTCAAACTGGGGGGCTATCAGGTACGGGGTCCCACAGGGTTCGGTCTTAGGTCCTTTACTGTTCTTGATATACATTAATGACTTACCATTCCACATTGATGAAGATGCAAAGTTAGTTCTTTTTGCTGATGATACAAGTATAGTAATGACATCCAAAAACCAAGAACTAAGTGATGTAATTGTAAATGATGTTTTCCACAAAATTATTAAGTGGTTCTCAGCAAATGGACTCTCTTTAAATTTTGATAAAACACAGTATATACAGTTCCGTACAGTAAATGGCACAACTCCAGTAATAAATATAGACTTTGAACAGAAGTCTGTAGCTAAGGTAGAATTTTCAAAATTTTTAGGTGTGTCCATTGATGAGAGGTTAAACTGGAAGCAACACATTGATGGTCTGCTGAAACGTCTGAGTTCAGCTACATATGCTATTAGGGTTATTGCAAATTTTTGTGATAAGAATCTCAGTAAATTAGCTTACTATGCCTACTTTCATTCACTGCTTTTGTATGGCATCATATTCTGGGGTAATTCATCGTTGAGTAGAAAAGTATTCATTGCTCAAAAACGCGTAATCAGAATAATTGCTGGTGCCCACCCACGGTCGTCCTGCAGACATCTATTTAAGGATCGAGGGATCCTCACAGTAACCTCACAGTATATATATTCACTTATGAAATTTGTTGTTAATAATCCAACACAGTTCAAAAGTAATAGCAGCGTGCATAGCTACAACACCAGGAGAAAGGATGATCTTCACTATGCAGGGTTAAATCTGACTTTGGCACAGAAAGGGGTAAATTATGCTGCCACAAAAGTCTTTGGTCACCTACCAAACAGCATCAAAAGCCTGACAGATAGCCAACCAACATTTAAAAATAAATTAAAAGAATTTCTAGATGACAACTCCTTCTACTCATTGGCTGAATTTTTAGATATAAATTAAGGGAGGGGAAAAAAACCTACTTAAACATTAGTGTCATGCAATATTTTGTGTAATGTAATATCTTCTACAGACATCTTTTATTAACCTGACACGTTCCACATCATTACGAAGTGTCGTATTCATGATCTATGGAACAAGTATTAATCTCATCTAATCTAAGCAATTGATTGCATTCTTATCTAGCACGAAACATGCACTGTTTTTGGTGGAGTTTGAATACAAGAGCCGGTAAATTTATTGGACATTACGTGAATCATATGCCACAAGTTCTATTCAACAGCCGATTAGAAGTTAGTTTTGGTCCACTAAATATCCAATGATACCAATATGGGAAGACTAAATGCAATCTTTTGACAGAGGATATGTCTCTCGCCTAACAAACGGAAATGTTGGAGGCCTAAAAAAATTGCAAGAATGTTTCTTATGGCACACACAATGAGCAGGTTGTGAAAAACAGGAGAAACTCTATGCCAGGAGAAAGTGATAATGGTGGATGGGGAAGATCTAACGTGAAAATTAAATACAGTGGAAGTGTTTGCAACTGTGTCACGCCGTTTCAGCAAGAACTGCTATAAAACTAATAAAGATTAATTTAAATTAATAACCACTCAGTTTAATTATTTGTAGAGAACCTGCCTGCTTAGCGAAATATCAACTCCTAAAAATCCCTAGGTCCACCGTTTCTGATGTGATAGTGAAGTGGAATCGTGAAGGGACATGTACAGCACAAAGGTGTACAGGCCGACCTTGTCTGTTGACTGACAGAGAATGCAGACAGTTGAAGAGGATTGTAATGTGTAATAGGCAGACATCTATCCAGACCATCACACAGGAATTCCAAACTGCATCAGGATCCACTGCAAGTATTATGATAGCTAGGCCGGAGGTGAGAAAACTTGGATTTCATGGCTGAGCAGCTGCTCATAAGCCACACATCACGCCGGTAAATGCCAAATGATGCCTCTCTTGGTGTAAGGTGTGTAAACACTGGATGATTAAATAGTGGAAAAACATTGTTTGGAGTGACAAATCACGGTGCACAATGTGGCGATCTGAAGGCAGCATGTGGGTATGGCGAACACACAGTGAACTTCACCTGCCAGCGTGTGGTGTTATGGTGTGGTCGTGTTTTTCATGGAGGGGGCTTGCACCCCTTGTTGTTTTCCATGGTACTACCACAGCACAGGTGTATAGTGATGTTTTAAGTACCTTCTTCCTTCGCACTGCTGAAGAGCAATTCAGGGATGGTAACTGCATTTTTCAACACGATCGAGCACCTGTGGCGGAGTGGTTACACTACAATAACATCTCCATAATGGACTGGCCTGCACAGAGTCCTGTCCTGTATCCTACAGAACACCTTTGGGCTGTTTTGGAATGTCGACTTCATGCCAGGCCTCACTGACCAACATCGATACCTCTCCTCAGTGCAGTGCTCCATGAAGAATGGGCTGCCATTCCCCAAGAAACCTTCCAACACCATACTGAATTCCAGCATTACCGATGGAGGGCGCCACAAAATTGTAAGTCATTTTCAGCCAGGTGTTCAGATACTTTTGATCACATAGTGTATGTACCAAGACCAGGCCATATGCAATTTACAATTTTAACGTTTATATATTTCTTAATTATATGTTATTTGGATGTAACAGTAGCTTAAAATTCTTCAAAATGAACACTATTAGCGTAGAGTAAGGATTGCTTAAAATTGAAACAATAACAAAACTCTTATTCGATTTTTCTTGAATAATAATTAACATTAGAGGGAACAATAACTTTTGACAATATTGTGAAAAGGATAGATTGCTACTTACCACATAGCAGAGATGTCAGGTTGCAGACAGGCACAAGAAAAAGGCTACTAAACACAAAAGCTTTTTCAGGAGGCATTCTTCTGAAACTGATAACATACGCACATACCTTCACACAAACACAGCTTACACACATACACCCACTGTCTCTGGCTGCTAATGTGTGTGTGAATGTGTGGGTGTATGTTGTCTATTTCAGAAAAAGCCTTTCTGGCAAAAGCTTGTGTGTTTAGTAGTCTTTTTGCTGTACCTGTCTGTGACTAAGCATCTTGCTATATGGTGGGTAGTAATCTATTTCTTTCATAATATTGTCATTATTCCATCCTGTATTTTCCATTGTTTGAACAATAACTTTTGCTAGGCCAAATATTTAATATGTGGAATCATTTCTCACAGGATTATAAATGTAGCCTTCACTCTTGTCATCAATGAAAATGACACGGCTTCCACTTTGGTTTGAGTAGATACTGCATATTCCAATAGTGTGCTGAAAATCTACCACTATCTTCCAGTCTTCAATGAAGAAGTAATGGATATGGCCCATCTGTAAAAAATTAAAAATTTAAAGCGCATGTGTAAGATATGTTACTGGAATTCACTTCTAACTACTACAAACTATTACAGCTGAGGCTGAGTTCATAGCAAACCACAGTAGCACTTACTATGTTTGGAGTTATTGTGACTAGAACATCATTCTTTGGTAGCCAAATAAAGAAGTTAAAGATAAAGTGGGAAAGACAAAAATGTATATAAATTCAGTCTTGCCTCAACAAACATATTTTTTTTATTTTTTAAAGAAAAAAGCCAAGAGGTCCTGAAGGAATCATATCAGCTTCCCAAATTTCAAAATTTAATGCCTCTTTCTATAAATTACTCTAAACCACATAAAAGCTTTGCACAATACTGAAATTGACTAGTTTCATTTTGCTTATTTATTTACACTGAAAGCATAAACATATAAAGAAACAAACAACATTTAATACAAGTAATACAATAAGACTTTAAGCATATAAACAGACTTCACACACACACACACACACACACACACACACACACACACACACGCATTATAATTATAAATCTTGAGAATTATAACTCTAAAAAGATTCTCTGATAATGGAGATATACACACACAGTTCTTACACAGTGCTGTGACATAACAGCAGGAGTGTGCGTATTTGTTTTCGTCACTATTTGAACACCAGTGTACCAGAACTGTGAGCATGGGATGCAGCTCTTCAACAAGCTGTTGGCTCCAAAGCCCTTTTGCACTATGGCTCGCTACACAGTGCTTTGATACTGACACTGAGCTGAATGCCGGTATAAACCAGTGGTTGCAATTGCAGGTGGCAGATTTCTACAGAAATTGTATTCAAAAACTTGTGCCGTGATATAATAAGTGTGTCAGTTTGAATGGCAAGTAGGTAGAAAAATAGCTTAAGCGAGTACCTTTAAAATGTATATACTAAAATTTGGTTTTCCCATATTGTTACTTTTTTATTTCAAAATATCTGTTTCTTTCTGGGTAGGCCTGGTATACGGTAGTGTAGTGTGGGATGATATGAGTGAGGGAGTACAACGCCTCATTCACTGGTTACTCAACATGTGATATGAGCTGCTGTGAATAAATGAACACTGCAGGTCTGTTTACATCCCACAATGTAAATGTTGAGAAAGCAATTTATTGAAAAATGGTACATGGTTATATAATTGTCAATGTGGTGTGAAGGGAAGCACGCTTCACTTGGGCAGCCAATTTGTTATTTTTGTTCCGTGATCCAGTCTTGATATTAATATTTCCCTACTAAAAGTGTTATTGCATGAAGGAAGAGACAAGTAGGTGTCCTCTTTTGAGTACATTTGACGAAATGTATCCTAATAAATACTTATGCCTTCCTCTTGCTTCATTATCACTTGTGTTGCAGATTGACACCTATTTAGCCCTACAGAGTGGAGAAGTTTCAGACTTCCAAACTCTAGAAAGATAAATAGATGTTCAAACACTTAACTTCATATCAACTAGTGATTCCGTTCCGTAATCATGTAAACAATTTTAACAGATATTAATGACTACAGTAGGTAAATTGCTCACTAACCCCCCTCCCCACCGACGTTCCAAGTTGTCCAGCCATCATAATCTGCTCTATGTAAAATCCACATACATTGGAGTTTTGCTCATCCTCAGAAAATCCACATACATTGGAGTTTTGCTCATCCTCAGCAGACACAATGAACAGTATAATTTCTCTATATACCTGGTACCTGCTGAGAGCTATTCATGTACTCTCATGTGCCTGCAATGTGGCCTCTGCAAGCTCTACATCACAGTGGAGTGAATTGTGGATGCTCAATGTAAAAAGGATGAAGGAAGGAACGTTAGAGTTTAACATCCCATACATGTAAAGGTCATTAGACATCAATATCCAATATTTTTCAAAGTCATCGGATACGGTACACTAGTTCAGTAGGCACAAGGCTGGGAAAGAAGAAAAATTAGACACAGACACACACACACACACACACACACACACACACACACACACACACACACACACAAAACTACATACTTCATTCACACAGATTTCTGGTTCATTCACCTAGGGTCAAAGGACACTACATGTAATATCTGGCAGAACTGAAATACCAAATAACTACAACCTGATATATATATATATATATATATATATATAATAGAGGGAAACATTCCACGTGGGAAAAATATATCTAAAAAGAAAGATGATGAAACTTACCAAACAAAAGCGCTGGCAGGTCGATAGACACACAAACAAACACAAACATACACACAAAATTCTAGCTTTCGCAACCAATGGTTGCCTCGTCAGGAAAGAGGGAAGGAGAAGGAAAGACAAAAGGATATGGGTTTTAAGGGAGAGGGTAAGGAGTCATTCCAATCCCGGGAGCGGAAAGACTTACCTTAGGGGGAAAAAAGGACAGGTATACACTCGCACACACACACATATCCATCCACACATACACAGACACAAGCAGACATTTGTAAAGGCCAAATGTCTGCTTGTGTCTGTGTATGTGTGGATGGATATGTGTGTGTGTGCGAGTGTATACCTGTCCTTTTTTCCCCCTAAGGTAAGTCTTTCCGCTCCCGGGATTGGAATGACTCCTTACCCTCTCCCTTAAAACCCATATCCTTTTGTCTTTCCTTCTCCTTCCCTCTTTCCTGACGAGGCAACCATTGGTTGCGAAAGCTAGAATTTTGTGTGTATGTTTGTGTTTGTTTGTGTGTCTATCGACCTGCCAGCGCTTTTGTTTGGTAAGTTTCATCATCTTTCTTTTTAGATATATATATATATATATATATATATATATATATATATATATATATAATAGAGGGAAACATTCCACGTGGGAAAAATATATCTAAAAAGAAAGATGATGAAACTTACCAAACAAAAGCGCTGGCAGGTCGATAGACACACAAACAAACACAAACATACACACAAAATTCTAGCTTTCGCAACCAATGGTTGCCTCGTCAGGAAAGAGGGAAGGAGAAGGAAAGACAAAAGGATATGGGTTTTAAGGGAGAGGGTAAGGAGTCATTCCAATCCCGGGAGCGGAAAGACTTACCTTAGGGGGAAAAAAGGACAGGTATACACTCGCACACACACACATATCCATCCACACATACACAGACACAAGCAGACATTTGTAAAGGTCTTTGCCTTTACAAATGTCTGCTTGTGTCTGTGTATGTGTGGATGGATGTGTGTGTGTGTGTGCGAGTGTATACCTGTCCTTTTTTCCCCCTAAGGTAAGTCTTTCCGCTCCCGGGATTGGAATGACTCCTTACCCTCTCCCTTAAAACCCATATCCTTTTGTCTTTCCTTCTCCTTCCCTCTTTCCTGACGAGGCAACCATTGGTTGCGAAAGCTAGAATTTTGTGTGTATGTTTGTGTTTGTTTGTGTGTCTATCGACCTGCCAGCGCTTTTGTTTGGTAAGTTTCATCATCTTTCTTTTTAGATATATATATATATATATATATATATATATATATATATATATATATACAGGAATCACTCTGAATTGGTCCTTGAGACTCAAACAACAGTACATCAAGTTAACTACAAAACTTGGCTCAAGAGTGAATCTACTTCGCAAGACTGCTGGAAAAAGTTGGGGGTGCAGACACCAATGTCCAACACTTTGGTGCACTCGCTCTAGTGTATTCTGCTGGTGAATAATGCAATTGTATGTGGGAAAACACCACCAACACAGTGAAGATTGATGTGCAGCTCAATGAAACCATGAGAGTTATCGCTGGGACCACTAGATCAGTGGTCTCCCGTCCTACCTAACATTGGTTCACAAGATCTAAGAAGGAAAGTGGCTACGATAAATATGCTCAAGAAGATCACTTCTCATAAGAACTCACCATTGTGCAATGTCCTACAAGGTTCACCATCAACTCATCTGAAATCACATAATGACCTTTGGTTGAGTCTGAAAATATCACTTCTTTCAATGTGACCTCCAAGTGTCAACAACTCTGGAATGAACATCAACCCAGCAACACTCACCTGGTTTGAGATCAGACAAAGAAGATTGAAGGATTCCAACTACTGTGCCAAACATAGTTGTGGCTGAACAGCATTAGGGCAGGTGAAGGGAGGTGTCGTTGCACCTTGAAGAAGTGGGGTTTCTGTTCATCTGCTGATTGCAGAGTGGAGGAGCAAACAATAGAACACATTGTTAAGGAGTGCTCACTATGAGCATTTGATAGAGATATGAGCAAGTGATTCTGAGTGCTCTAGATTGTTTGTTACATTTGGACATTTCCATTTGATTTAGATACTTTTGCGTATTTGGAAAACCGTGCAATAAATAATCAAAAACATCGACCTTAATTAAAGCACCACAGAAAACTTCTTAATAAAACATGTTACTTACATCAGTAGCATATATCAGGAAATCAGTTGTAAGAGAATGGCATGTGATGTTCATTTCCTGCTTGGTTTCATCTGGGAACATCTTCATTTCACGATCTTCATCACTGCCATTGCCTGGTTCAATCTGCATGCACAGTAACTTTATTACACTGTATCAAGTTTCACAGTAACAGAAACTCTTCTAAATAGTAGGTAAAGCATTTCAAAACACCAAGAAAATAAGAAAACTTATGACATCAGCAGAAAACTGTTAGACTAGGTCACTAAGTCAATAACGAGATATTAAAAAGATCAACAGGAAAACAGAGAAAAATGTTTACACACTCCCATTCCCCCCCCCCCCCCCTCCTCCCTCTCTCTCTCTCTCTCTCTCTCTCTCTCTCTCTCTCTCTCTCTCTCTCTCTATCTCCAGGTAATTAATGGAATGTTAGATTAAAAGTAACATAAAAAGACAAAACACTACAAAAACTGATAAATATTCTCTAATTGCAATTTATGATCAAAACTTTATAGTGAAGTATACATTTCTGTAAAAGAGAGAAATCAAAACTTTAGAAATTATGTTAGTTGTTTAGCTACTTGTTATAAATATGTCTTGTTATGAAAGTGATATGTTTATAAAATTAGATTAGATTTATTTTCATTCCAATTGATCCATAGTACCTTCCACAGGTCCCAAGTGGAATGATAGTCTTTTTTTTTAATGAACACTATACGAAAGAATCATTTTACAAACACTAATGCACTGAATTTAAAATAAAAAAGGTATTTTTTTTTAATTATGAGGTAATAACATGTAATAGAACTACTACAATATTTATTTACAATGAACACATTACTGCACTGAAATGGTGCAGAAGTTATATTGTGTACACACACACACACACACACACACACACACACAGATATATATCAACGGGAAAGTGCTGGTAGATAGACACAATAAAAAAAACACACAAACACACAGGGTGTGGATTTTAAGGAAGAGGGTAAGGAGTCATTCCAATCCCGGGAGTGGAAAGACTTACCTTAGGGGGAAAAAGGGACAGGTATACACTCGCATGCGCGCGCGCGCGCACACACACACACACACACACACACACACACACATATATACAGACACAGGCAGACATATATATGTGTGCGTTTCTTTATTATGTCTATCTACCAGCGCTTTCCCGTTTGGTAAGTCACAGAATCTTTGTTTTTAATATATTTTTCCCATGTGGAATGTTTCTTTGTACTTTATTCACATATAGATGGAAACATTCCACGTGGGAAAAATATATCTAAAAACAAAGATGATGAGACTTACCAAACAAAAGCGCTGGCAGGTCGATAGACACACAAACAAACACAAACATACACACAAAATTCTACCTTTCGCAACCAACGGTTGCTTCGTCAGGAAAGAGGGAAGGAGAGGGAAATATGAAAGGATGTGGGTTTTAAGGGAGAGGGTAAGGAGTCATTCCAATCCCGGGAGTGGAAAGACTTACCTTATGGGGAAAAAAGGACGGGTATACACTCGCGCACACACACACACAAATCCATCCGCACAAGCGAGTGTATACCTGTCCTTTTTTCCCCCTAAGGTAAGTCTTTCCGCTCCCGGGATTGGAATGACTCCTTACCCTCTCCCTTAAAACCCACATCCTTTCGTCTTTCCCTCTCCTTCCCTCTTTCCTGATGAGGCAACAGTTTGTTGCGAAAGCTTGAATTTTGTGTGTATGTTTGTGTTTGTTTGTGTGTCTATCGACGTGCCAGCGCTTTCATTTGGTAAGTCACATCATCTTTTTATATATATATAAAAAAACAAAGATGAGGTGACTTACCGAACGAAAGCGCTGGCAGGTCGATAGACACACAAACAAACACAAACATACACACAAAATTCAAGCTTTCGCAACAAACTGTTGCCTCATCAGGAAAGAGGGAAGGAGAGGGGAAGACGAAAGGAAGCGGGTTTTAAGGGAGAGGGTAAGGAGTCATTCCAATCCCGGGAGCGGAAAGACTTACCTTAGGGGGAAAAAAGGACAGGTATACACTCGCACTCACGCACATATCCATCCACACATACAGACACAAGCAGACATATTTAAAAGACAAAGAGTTCTCTCCTTCCCTCTTTCCTGATGAGGCAACAGTTTGTTGCGAAAGCTTGAATTTTGTGTGTATGTTTGTGTTTGTTTGTGTGTCTATTGACTTGCCAGCGCTTTCGTTCGGTAAGTCACCTCATCTTTGTTTTTATATATAATTTTTCCCACGTGGAATGTTTCCCTCTATTTTATATATATATATATATATATATATATATATATATATATATATATATATATATATATATATATATATATGGTCCTACTGAGAAATTCATCAATGGAGTAGAAGGAGTTGGCCTCCAATAAATCCTTTAGGCTTCTCTTGAACTGAATTTCATTGGTTGTTAGGCTTTTTATGGCTGCTGGCAAGTTATTAAAAATTTGTGTTCCTGAATAATGTACACACTTTTGTACAAGAGTAAGTGACTTTAAATCCTTGTGAAGATTATTATTATTTCTAGTGTTGATTCCATGAATTGAGCTGTTGGTTTGAAAAAGTGATATATTTTTAATGACAAATTTCATTACGGAATAAATATATTGGGAAGCAGTAGTTAGTATCCCTAGTTCCCTAAACAGGCTTCTGCAGGATTTTCTTACTGCACATTTTGTGCCCAGAAAACTTTAGCTTCACTTGATGAATTACCCCAAAAAAATAATCCCATATGACATTATGAAATGAATGTAAGCACAGTATGCCAGCTTTTTCATTTTTATATCCCCTATGTCTGACACAATTCGCATTGCAAGTAGAGATTTGTTAAGACACTTCAGCAGTTATGTGGTGTGCTCCTCCCAGTTGAATTTATTATCAAGCTGTAATCCCAAGAATTTAACACTGTCCACTTCTTCTATCTGCTTGTCATCGTATGTTAGGCATATACTCGTGGGACACCCCTTACAAGTTCTGAACTGCATGTAGTGTGTGTTTTTTTTTTTTTTTTTTTTTTTTTTCAAAGTTTAGTGACGAAGAATTGGCTAGGAACCAGTGATTAATGTCCACAAATATTTTATTTGCTGATCTTTCTAAGACTACACTTGATTTGCTATTTATTGCGATGTTTGTATCATCGACATCTGGTAATGTTACTGATGAAAGGCATTGATATACACAAGAAAAAGTAAGGGCCCTAAAATTGAACCTTGTGGGGACCCACATGTAATTAGTTCCCAGTTGGATGATGCCTGATAGTTTAATACATGTCTTTTTTCCTAATAACACCCTTTGTTTCCTGCCAGATATATAAGATTTGAACCATTTTGCATCATTTCCTGTTACGCCACAATATTCTAATTTACTTAAAAGGATATTGTGATTTACACAGTCAAATGCCTTTGACAGATCACAAAATATACCAGTTGCCTGCAATTTTTTGTCTAATGAATTAAGCACATTTTCACTGTAAGTCTAGATAGCCTTCTCAATATCAGAACCCTTTAGAATTCCGAATTGCGACTTTGACAGTATGTTATTTGAGATAAGATGGTCATAAAGCCTATTGTTCATTTTTTTTTCTAAAATTTTTGAGAATGCTGGCAAAAGTGAAATTGAACGAAAATTTGATGCTATTTCTTTATCTCCCTTAGTGGCTTAACTTCAGCATATTTCAGCCATTCAGGAAATATTCCACTGATAAACGACTGGTTACACAGATAGCTTAATATGTTACCTAACTCAGAATGACATTCTTTAATTAACTTTGTTGATATTTCATCATACCCACTAGATGTTTTTTGTTTTTAAATATTTTATGGTGGGCATTATTTCTGCTGGGGTAGGTAGGGTCAAATTCATATTGTGGAAGTTACTTGAAATGTCTGGTCTGAGGTATTCCATAGCAGCATCTACAGAACCTGACAACTCCATCTTTTCAGTAACAGTTATAAAATGTTTGTTAAAAAGTTCTGCAGCACTACACACATCTGTCACCAATGTACCATTTACTCTTAATGCTATTTGTCCCTCTTCATGTCTGGTTCTACTGGTCTCCTCCTTCACTACATCCCATACTGTCTTTATTTTGTTATCTGCTATGACTAAATTTTCCTTGTAATATATTTGCTTTGATGTCCATATTACAGTCTTTAATATTTTGCAGTATTTCTTGTAATGTGCTATAGCATCAACATCAGAACTGTTTCGGATTGACAGATACGGTTTTCTTTTTGTTTTACAAGATACCCCTATTCCTTGAGTAATCCATGGCTTCTTTGTAGACTTTGCTCTAACCTTGGTTAGTTTTGGGGGAAAACAGTGTTCAAATAAGGTAAGCACTTCATTAGTAAATGTGTTATATTTTTCAGTGCCATGAGCACTGTAAACATCAGTCCAGTGAATGTCTCTGAGGAGTGTCCTAAAATAATCAATTTTTGGCTTATTGATTACCCTCTTGAGCTCAGATTTCACAGATTTTATATCCTGTTCAGTATTAACATTTAACAGAAGGAACAGCATATCATGGTCTGAGAGGCCATTGACTATTGGTTTTGTAATATAATTTTGTCCATTGGACTTTTCTATAAAGATGTTATCAATGGCTGTTTGTGAGCAATTGGCTACCCTATTGGGGAACTTTACAGTGGGAATGAAGTTGAATGACAGTGTTACTAACTCAAATAAGTTCTTATTAGGAGAGTCTTTAAGAAAATCTACATTGAAATCTCCAGCAACCACTATTTCTTTGTTTTTGGTTGTTAAATGGGACAGTACAGCTTCAAGGTGGTTTATGAACAGGTTAAAGTTACCTGCAGGTGCTCAATATACACTTAATACACTCCTGGAAATGGAAAAAAGAACACATTGACACCGGTGTGTCAGACCCACCATACTTGCTCCGGACACTGCGAGAGGGCTGTACAAGCAATGATCACACGCACGGCACAGCGGACACACCAGGAACCGCGGTGTTGGCCGTCGAATGGCGCTAGCTGCGCAGCATTTGTGCACCGCCGCCGTCAGTGTCAGCCAGTTTGCCGTGGCATACGGAGCTCCATCGCAGCCTTTAACACTGGTAGCATGCCGCGACAGCGTGGACGTGAACCGTATGTGCAGTTGACGGGCTTTGAGCGAGGGCGTATAGTGGGCATGCGGGAGGCCGGGTGGACGTACCGCCGAATTGCTCAACACGTGGGGCGTGAGGTCTCCACAGTACATCGATGTTGTCGCCAGTGGTCGGCGGAAGGTGCACGTGCCCGTCGACCTGGGACCGGACCGCGGCGACGCATGGATGCACGCCAAGACCGTAGGATCCTACGCAGTGCCGTAGGGGACCGCACCGCCACTTCCCAGCAAATTAGGGACACTGTTGCTCCTGGGGTATCGGCGAGGACCATTCGCAACCGTCTCCATGAAGCTGGGCTACGGTCCCGCACACCGTTAGGCCGTCTTCCGCTCACGCCCCAACATCGTGCAGCCCGCCTCCAGTGGTGTCGCGACAGGCGTGAATGGAGGGACGAATGGAGACGTGTCGTCTTCAGCGATGAGAGTCGCTTCTGCCTTGGTGCCAATGATGGTCGTATGCGTGTTTGGCGCCGTGCAGGTGAGCGCCACAATCAGGACTGCATACGACCGAGGCACACAGGGCCAACACCCGGCATCATGGTGTGGGGAGCGATCTCCTACACTGGCCGTACACCACTGGTGATCGTCGAGGGGACACTGAATAGTGCACGGTACATCCAAACCGTCACCGAACCCATCGTTCTACCATTCCTAGACCGGCAAGGGAACTTGCTGTTCCAACAGGACAATGCACGTCCGCATGTATCCCGTGCCACCCAACGTGCTCTAGAAGGTGTAAGTCAACTACCCTGGCCAGCAAGATCTCCGGATCTGTCCCCCATTGAGCATGTTTGGGACTGGATGAAGCGTCGTCTCACGCGGTCTGCACGTCCAGCACGAACGCTGGTCCAACTGAGGCGCCAGGTGGAAATGGCATGGCAAGCCGTTCCACAGGACTACATCCAGCATCTCTACGATCGTCTCCATGGGAGAATAGCAGCCTGCATTGCTGCGAAAGGTGGATATACACTGTACTAGTGCCGACATTGTGATGCTCTGTTGCCTGTGTCTATGTGCCTGTGGTTCTGTCAGTGTGATCATGTGATGTATCTGACCCCAGGAATGTGTCAATAAAGTTTCCCCTTCCTGGGACAATGAATTCACGGTGTTCTTATTTCAATTTCCAGGAGTGTATTATGAAGGATTTTTTGTGAAATTCTACTTCTGTTGTACATGCTTCCATATGCTGTTCTCAGAAAAATTTATGATGAATGTCTACGTTCTTAAATTTATGACAGTTCCTGATGAATGTGGCAACTCCTCCTTTCTCCATTTCTGTTCTACAAAAGTGAGATGCTAACCTAAACCCTGTAACACTTTAAAGTTCTATTCCAGTGGTCACATGATGTTCAGAGAGGCAGATTATGTCAGCTGGGTTTGAGGACTCCAATTCATCTATGCAGATAATTAATTCTTTAATTTTATTTCTCAGTCCTCAAATATTTTGATACAATAAAGACAGCTGACATTCACATTGACTGAGTTAAAATTGGACAGAGTTGAAATATCTGCTGAGTGTTGAAAATTCTTAACCAATAGCTGCTTATGCTGATGTAATAAGCTAGAATTATGTTTTTTGGTTTCTTTCTCAAACTGAAGGTCTGTCTCAGTCCTAACCTCTCTTAAAATTTGGTTTCTTTCTGTCCTCCCTACCCTAAAAAAGGGTCTTTTCTGAACCCTATAACCAATGGTATTTTATCACTTATGACAGTGCCTCCCCCCTTTAACTTTCCTGCTATTTTCCCAGCCAGTTTACCCTTCCCCTTCCTGTTGAGATGAAGGCCATGGCTAGTATAACCCCACCTACTGAGAGAATCAACAGGAACCACACCAATGTGTGACCCTGCACCCGACATACGCAGCCGTTCCAACTCCGAATTCACTCTCGACAGTAAAGTTCAAATGAGGTTGGTAATGGCACCCAAGAACAGCACAGACTCAACACTAGTATGCTTCGATGCTGATGCAATCTTTGACAGTTCACACTCTATACTGTACCCAGGATCTCTGTCATTACTATTACCTGGCAGACCCACTATAACCACGGTGTCTTCCTTAGTGAAATCTTTGCAAAGTGATCCTAAATCCTCTGTCACCTGCTCCAGACCAGCATTAGGTTTAAAAAAATTGGTGACCTACCTGGTATTCTGATCCTAGTTCATCCTCTTCCATGGGAACTACCTAACAACAACACTTTCTTTCTCTTTACTTATTTCCCTACATTCTTACTTTTCAATTTGCTGCTGAAAGTTTGTTGTGCCCTGTCTACACCTGCAACTGCTTGAGGCTCACCAGCTTATAACTGAAGCAATAGGTCAAATCTATTTTCCACGTTCACCACGAAGCTGTCAAATAAAGAAACCATCCCTCCATACACGGAAGTGTTAAGAATTGGAGCACAGGCAAAATTGTAACCACTGTACACTGAAGAAAAGCACAGATGACTCGTGTATAGAAGAAGGGTAAAAGAATAGACTCACAAAATTACAGACAATATCTTTAACATCAGTTTGCTGCAGTATTCTTGAAAATATTTTCAGTTTGAATACAATAAATTTACTCGAGGCAGAAAAGCTTTTGTCTACAAATCAGCACTGATTTAGAAAGCCACTGATCATAAGAAGCTCGGCTTGCCCTTTCTACACATGAAATCCAGTGAACCATGGATGAAAAGCAATAGGCAGCATTCGTAGTCCTAGATTTGTGGAAAGCATTTGACATGATGCCTCAGTGCAGACTTTACATGAAGGTACAAGTATTTGGTCCAGTTTCCCAGATATGTGCGTGGCTCAAAGATTTCGTAAGTAATATTACCCAGCATGTTTTCCTCAAGGCTGAGTGTTCATCAGAGACAAGGGTACCATTAGGGGTGCCACATGGAAGTGTGGTAGGAACACTCTTATTCTCTATATACATAAATGATCTAACAAACAGGATAAGCAGCAAACTGTGGCTACTTGCTGATGATGCTGTGATGTATGGGAAGGTTTTATCATTGAGTGACCTTAGGAGGATACAAGATGACTTAGAAAAAATTTCTAGTTAGTGTATCAAATGGCAGCTTGCTCTAAATGTAGAAAATTGTAAGTTAATGCAGATGAGTAGGAAAAACAATCTTGTAATGTTGGAATACAGCATTAGCAGTGTCCTGCTTAACACAGTCAAATCAGTTAAATATCTAGGCAACATTAGTAGAGTCCTGCTTGACACAGTCAAATCAATCTAGGCATAATGTTGCAAAGTGATATGAAACGTAACCAGCATATAAGTACAGTAGTAGGGAACGCCAAGGGTTGACTTAGGTTTATTGAGCAAATTTTTGGAAAATGTGGTTCATCTGTAGAGGAGGTCACATATAGAACACTAGTGTGACCCAGTCTTGAGCACTGCTTGTGTGTCTGAATACCCATTAGATCAGATTAAAGGACATCGAAGCAATTCAGAAGTGTGCTGCTAGATTTGTTACCCACAGATACAGTCATCATGTGAGTGTTACAGAGATGCATTTGAGTTTATCAAATGAGAATCCCTGGAAGGATGATGCTGTTCTTTTGCGGGATGCTACTGAGAAAATTTAGACACCCAGCATTTGGAGCTGACTGTAGAATGATTCTCTGCTGCCAACATAAGAGGTGTGTTCAAAAAGAAATTGAACTTTCAAAAGAGTGGGTCAATGAACAGAGGGAGCATGCTGCAGATACTGAGGGCATATGGAGGCAGGTTTATACAACAAACTGCCGTTTGCCACATTTCACTATGACCATTCATAAGCAAGCTACAGCTGCTGAAAAAGAGAACACACACAAGATGATCACCAGATTACTGCCAAAGTGACAATTAAAGAGCTTGAAGAACAATGTAAGCACACAATTATGCTACAAACTTAACAGAGCTTGCCTAGCCAAGCACACAAGAAGGGCTGTATGAGTTGTGAACAGTGCTATGAGTGGTTTAAGCATTTTCAACAGGGCAGAATATCAGTTGGTGACAATTCCAAGCCTGGGCAACTTTGCACTTCAATGACCATGCTGAGTGTGCTTGTACTGTGATACAAAGAAACTACCATTTACCTGTTCAAGAAGTAGTTGATGAATCCTAGAAAGCAAATGGAATGCTGCGTGCAGGAAGAGGCTCAAATTGTGGAAAAACCGGACTTGGATGCTGCATCATGACAACCCCAGTTATCTAGCAAAACATCAGAGTACCATTATGCCCCATTCACCATATTCTCAACACCTAGACTTTTTCTGTTTCTCACACTTAAAACCATGTTGAAAGGTTGTTGTTTCGTAAACTTAGAGGAGATTCAGAAGACAACACGATGAGAGACCTGTACACCACCCCATAAAATGCAATCCAGGGGGCTTTCCGAAACTGGAACAAATATGGGAACAGTGTATTGACAGTAGATGGGACTATTTTGAGGGAGTGCTAAAGAAGCTGAAAAATAAGCTTATGTCAAAGGTTCAATTTACTTTTTAACATACCTCATATATTTCACGTAAGGACCACAAAGTAAAGATAAGAGAAATTTGGGCTTGTACCGAGGCATATATACAGTCATTTTTTCCTCGCTCTATTTGTGAATTGAAGAGGAAATGAAATGACTGGTAGAGGTATAAGATAACCTCCACCATGCACCGTATGGTGACTTGTGGAGTGTTTTTGTAGATGAAAATATAGGTCTCCTTTCCAAACTGGTGTTCATCTTATCTTTAGTGTATCCTGGAGTGACAACATGTGATGCTCTTGACTGTGGTCCATCTGATGGATTGAAATTCGAAGCCCTTTTCCTCCTTGGTGTCATTTGAAAAGTGAGGATTACATGCTGGCTCCAGGTTTCTTAACCCATTTTCTTTTCATTACACAGTCATTCTTACCATTACAAACACTACAAAATACTGCACAAGCACACACGACAATCATTTGCACATTACAGGTACACTTTCGACACTTCATAACAAGTCTAAAGTATTCAAGCCAGTGTACAGAGATTCATGACAGTATCAGTCGATTGGGTGCACCAGCTTCACTCACCTACCACAACCATCCACAAAAGAGATTTTCTAAACATCTTTATGACAACTCATCAGTGTTGTTTCAGCTATATAGATGACTATTGTTTTCTCCTGCAGCCACTGGTCCAGTGGCACTGCTACCTGCCAGAAATTTTCTTATGCCCTCCTCTCCCTCTCCCATGCACACTCCTGCATCCATGACAACACTGGAGGGGGGGGGGGATTTGGAAAAAGGGGAGGGAGGTGAGAATCAACAAAATCAATTACACAAGTTTCCTCATTGGTCACCTCATCATGCCTGGTTGCAATGCTCATAAAACCGATCAACAGCCTTAGTTCATCAGCATCAACAACCAATTCCAGTTTCCCTTCCCAAATCTTAGCCAATAATCATCTCTTCCATCCTCTTCCCACAGTTTCTGCCCCCTTACCACCAAACGTTTTGCCTGTCACTGTCAATGATACATCCTTGTATACCAACATTCCCCAAATCCATGGTCTTGTTAGCATTAAACAGCACCTTTCCCAACATTGTCCTGACAACATCAAATTCCTCACTACCTCCTTCAAAGCATTTTAACCAACCACATTCTGACCCACAATTATTTCTCTTTTGAAGTCCATACTCAGCATTGGTGACATTATCATGATGTGGCTACAGTGTGTGTGTGTGTGTGTGTGTGTGTGTGTGTGTGTGTGTGCGTGCGCGCGCATGTCCCCATGCGTGTACTCACTTTTGTTTGCCATTTCCAATGGCATAATATTATGTATATCCATTTCATTTTTATTTATTTATTTGGCCCAGGCATCTTACTGTGTGGAAGAATAAGATACAGGACAAACTAGAATATTTGGGGTTAGACCAAGGTACACAGAATTATATGTACAGCTGACTACTGCATGCGTAATATTTTTGGAACATAACATTCTTAAGACTTAAATTGCATGAGGGAGAGAGTATGATCCATATACTTACTGAAAGTTTGCTTTTAGGTACTCATTTTGAGAATAAAAAGTATATTCCCAGCACTCCCTTTGCAAGATTCCTAGAAGTATTGGTTCTATTTTTAATTGATAGGAATAGTTTGCTGAGGTATAGGCTACCCATATTTTCTCGTACCATCATGCATCTGCTCAGTTTTCTGATTAACAGATGACGGTCTCTCTTCATTCATGTGGAATAATTGTACATTTTTTGGCTTGTTATGCACAGTTCATAATAACTAACTGGAAGTCATCTAGTGAAACAGAAGTGATATCTGAGGATCCCCAAGAAAATGTCATAGACATCCCCCCCCCCCCTCCCCCTGCAATTCGTAATCTACATAAATAATTTAGTACACAATCTGAGCAGCTCTCTTAGATTGTTTGTATATGTTTCTGTCATTTATCAACTAGTAAAGCTGTTAGAAGATCAAATTGAATGCAAAATGATTGAGAAAAAACGTCTGTATGGTGTGAAAAGTGGCAATTTATACTAAACAACAAAAATTGTGGAGTCCTCCAGAGTACTTAAAAAATCTGTTCAGGTTTAGGCTACATGATAAATCACACACATTTAAAGATTGTTGCTTTAATCAAATACCTAAGGATTACAATTACAAACAAGTTAAATTGGGAATGAGATTTTCAATCTGCAGCAGAGTGTACACTGATATGAAACTTCCTGGCAGATTAAAACTGTGTGCTGGACCGAGACTCGAACCCAGGACCTTTGCCTTTTGCAGGTGAGTGCTCTGCCGACTAAGCTAACCAAGCCGAATCATGATCAGTCCTCACAGCTTTACTTCTGCCAGTACCTCATCTCCTACCTTCCAGGAGAGCTTCAGTGAAGTTTGGAAGGTAGGAGATGGGATTTGGCCGAAGTAAAGCTGCAAGGGCAGTTTGTGAGTCATGCCTGGATAGCTCAGTCAGTAGAGCACTTGCCCATGAAAGGCAAAGGTCCAGAGTTCAAGTCTCAGTCCGGCACACAGCTTTAATCTGGCACAAAGTTTCAATTTAAATTGATACCATCAAATAGATAACATAGAAGTCAAACTAAAGACTGATTTATAGGCAGAACACTTAGAAGATGCAACAAATCTACTAAAGAGTTTGCATACATTATGGTTCCAGGCTACTGCTGTGTATTGTATAGTACATTTACCAAACAAGACTCTCGGAGGACATCAGTCAAGTTAAAAGATGGCAGCTCATTTTGTACTATCACCAAATAGGAGAGAGAGTGTTGCGAGTGCGATACGCATGATGGAGTGGCAATCATTTTTTTTTTTTTTTTTTTAAAAAAAGGGGGATTTTGATATGACAAGATCTTTCATGAAATTTCAGTCACCAACTTTCTCCTGTTGCTGTTGTTGTTGTGGTCTTCAGTCCAGAGACTGCTTTTCTGCAGCTCTCCATGCTACTCTATCCTGTGCTAGTTTCTTCATCTCTCAGTACCTACTGCAACCTACATCCTTCTGAACCAGCTTAGTGTATTCATCTCTTGGTCTCCCTCGAAGATTTTTACCCTCACGCTGCCCTCCAATACTAAATTGGTAAGCCCTTGATGCCTCAGAACATGTCCTACCAAATGATCCCTTCTTCTAGTCAAGTTGTGCCATAAATTATTCTTCTCCCCAATTCTATTCAATTCCTCCTCATTAGTTATGTGATCTACCCATCTAATCTTCAGCATTCTTCTGTAGCACCACATTTCGAAAACTTCTATTCTCTTCTTGTCTAAACTATTTATTGTCTATGTTTCACTTCCATACATGGCTACACTCCATACAAATACTTTCAGAAACAACTTCCTGACAATTAAATCTATACTTGATGTTAACAAGTTTGTCTTCTTTAGAAACACTTTCCTTGCCATTGCCCGTTTACATTTTATATCCTCTCTACTTCGACCATCATCAGTTGTTTTGCTCCCCAAATAGCAAAACTCCTTTACTACTTCAGTGTCTCTTTTCCTAATCTAATTCCCTCAGCATCACCCGACTTAATTCGACTACATTCCATTATCCTCGTTTTGCTTTTGTTGATGTTCATCTTATATCCTCCTTTCAAGACACTGTCCATTCCATTCAACTGCTCTTCCAAGTCCTCTGCTGTCTCTGACAGAATTACAATGTCATTGGCGAACCTCAAAGTCTTTATTTCTTCTCTATGGATTTTAATTCCTAATCCAAATTTTTCTTTTGTGTCCTTTACTGCTTCCTTAATATAGAGATAGAATAACAAGGGGGATAGACTGCAACCCTGTCTCACTCCATTCCCAACCACTGCTTCCTTTTCATGCCCCTCGACTCTTCTAACCGCCATCTGATTACTGCACAAATTGTAAATAGCCTTTCACTCCCTGTATTTTACCCCTGCTGCCTTCAGAATTTGAAAGAGAGTATTCCAGTCAACATTATCAAAAGCTTTCTCTAAGTCTACAAATGCTAGAAATGTAGGTTTGCCCTTCCTTAATCTTTCTTCTAAGATAAGTCATAGGTCAGTATTGCCTCACGTGTTCCAACATTTCTATGGAATCCAAACTGATCTTCCCCAAGTTCACAGCTTCTACCAGTTTCTCCATTCATCTGTAAAGAATTTGTGTTAGTATTTTGCAGCTGTGACTTATTAAACTGATAGTTCAGTTATTTTCACACCTGTCAACACCTGCTCTCTTTGGGATTGGAATTATTATATTCTTCTTGAAGTCTGAAGATATTTCACCTATCTCATACATCTTGCTCACCAGATGGTAGAATTTTGTCAGGGCTGGCTCTCCCAAGGCTATCAGTAGTTGTGATGGAATGTTGTATACTCCCGGGCCCTTGTTACGACTTAGGTCCTTCAGTGCTCTGTCAAACTCGTTACGCAGTATCATATCTCCCATTTCATCTTCATCTACATCCTCTTCCATTTCCATAATATTGTCCTCAAGTACATCAGCCGTGTATAGACCCTCTATATACTCCTTCCACCTTTCTGCTTTCCCTTCTTTGCTTAGGATGGGTTTTCCATCTGAACTCTTGATATTCATACAGGTGGTTCTCTTTTCTCCAAAGGCCCCTTAGTTTTCCTGTAGGCAGTATCTATCTTACCCCTAGTGATACATGCCTCTATATCCTTACATTTGTCTCCTAGCCATCCCTGCTTAGCCATTTTTCACTTCCTGTCAATCTCATTTTTGAGACGTTGGTATTCCTTTTTGCCTGCTCCATTTACTGCAAGTCTATATTTTCTCCTTTCATCAGTTAAATTCAATACCTCTTCTGTTACCCAAGGATTTCTACTAGCCCTCGTCTTTTTACCTACCTGATCCTCTGCTGCCTTCACTACTTCATCCCTCAGAGCTACCCATTCTTCTTCTACTGTATTTCTTTCCCCCATTCTTGTCAATCATTCCCTGAAACTCTCTACAACCTCTGGTTCTTTACATCTACATCTACATCTACATTGATACTCCGCAAGCCACCCAACGGTGTGTGGCGGAGGGCACTTTACGTGCCACTGTCATTACCTCCCTTTCCTGTTCCAGTCGCGTATGGTTCGCGGGAAGAACGACTGTCTGAAAGCCTCCGTGCGCGCTCTAATCTCTCTAATTTTACATTCGTGATCTCCTCGGGAGGTATAAGTAGGGGGAAGCAATATATTCGATACCTCATCCAGAAACGCACCCTCTCGAAACCTGGACAGCAAGCTACACCGCGATGCAGAGCGCCTCTCTTGCAGAGTCTGCCACTTGAGTTTATTAAACATCTCCGTAACGCTATCACGGTTACCAAATAACCCGGTGACGAAACGCGCCGCTCTTCTTTGGATCTTTTCTATCTCCTCCGTCAACCCGACCTGGTACGGATCCCACACTGATGAGCAATACTCAAGTATAGGTCGAACGAGTGTTTTGTAAGCCACCTCCTTTGTTGATGGACTACATTTTCTAAGCACTCTCCCAATGAATCTCAACCTGGTACCCGCCTTACCAACAATTAATTTTATATGATCATTCCACTTCAAATCGTTCCGTACGCATACTCCCAGATATTTTACAGAAGTAACTGCTACCAGTGTTTGTTCCGCTATCATATAATCATACAATAAAGGATCCTTCTTTCTATGTATTCGCAATACATTACATTTGTCTATGTTAAGGGTCAGTTGCCACTCCCTGCACCAAGTGCCTATCCGCTGCAGATCTTCCTGTATTTCGCTACAATTTTCTAATGCAGCAACTTCTCTGTATACTACAGCATCATCCGCGAAAAGCCGCATGGAACTTCCGACACTATCTACTAAGTCATTTATATATATTGCGAAAAGCAATGGTCCCATAACACTCCCCTGTGGCACGCCAGAGGTTACTTTAACGTCTGTAGACGTCTCTCCATTGATAACAACATGCTGTGTTCTGTTTGCTAAAAACTCTTCAATCCAGCCACACAGCTGGTCTGATATTCCGTAGGCTCTTACTTTGTTTATCAGGCGACAGTGCGGAACTGTATCGAACGCCTTCCGGAAGTCAAGAAAAATAGCATCTACCTGGGAGCCTGTATCTAATATTTTCTGGGTCTCATGAACAAATAAGGCGAGTTGGGTTTCACACGATCGCTGTTTCCGGAATCCATGTTGATTCCTACATAGTAGATTCTGGGTTTCCAGAAATGACATGATACGCGAGCAAAAAACATGTTCTAAAATTCTACAAGAGATCGACGTAAGAGATATAGGTCTATAGTTTTGCGCATCTGCTCGACGACCCTTCTTGAAGACTGGGACTATCTGTGCTCTTTTCCAATCATTTGGAACCCTCCGTTCCTCTAGAGACTTGCGGTACACGGCTGTTAGAAGGGGGGCAAGTTCTTTCGCGTACTCTGTGTAGAATCGAATTGGTATCCCGTCAGGTCCAGTGGACTTTCCTCTATTGAGTGATTCCAGTTGCTTTTCTATTCCTTGGACACTTATTTCGATGTCAGCCATTTTTTCGTTTGTGCGAGGATTTAGAGAAGGAACTGCAGTGCGGTCTTCCTCTGTGAAACAGCTTTGGAAAAAGGTGTTTAGTATTTCAGCTTTACGCGTGTCATCCTCTGTTTCAGTGCCATCATCATCCCGTAGTGTCTGGATATGCTGTTTCGAGCCACTTACTGATTTAACGTAAGACCAGAACTTCCTAGGATTTTCTGTCAAGTCGGTACATAGAATTTTACTTTCGAATTCAATGAACGTTTCACGCATAGCCCTCCTTACGCTACTTTGACATCGTTTAGCTTCTGTTTGTCTGAGAGGTTTTGGCTGCGATTAAACTTGGAGTGGAGCTCTCTTTGCTTTCGCAGTAGTTTCCTAACTTTGTTGTTGTACCACGGTGGGTTTTTCCCGTCCCTCACAGTTTTACTCGGCACGTACCTGTCTAAAACGCATTTTACGATTGCCTTGAACTTTTTCCATAAACACTCAACATTGTCAGTGTCGGAACAGAAATTTTCGTTTTGATTTGTTAGGTAGTCTGAAATCTGCCTTCTATTACTCTTGCTAAACAGATAAACCTTCCTCCCTTTTTTTATATACCTATTAACTTCCATATTCAGGGATGCTGCAACGGCCTTATGATCACTGATTCCCTGTTCTGTACATACAGAGTCGAAAAGTTCGGGTCTGTTTGTTATCAGTAGGTCCAAGATGTTATCTCCACGAGTCGGTTCTCTGTTTAATTGCTCGAGGTAATTTTCGGATAGTGCACTCAGTATAATGTCACTCGATGCTCTGTCCCTACCACCCGTCCTAAACATCTGAGTGTCCCAGTCTATATCTGGTAAATTGAAATCTCCACCTAAGACTATAACATGCTGAGAAAATTTATGTGATATGTATTCCAAATTTTCTCTCAGTTGTTCTGCCACTAATGCTGCTGAGTCGGGAGGTCGGTAAAAGGAGCCAATTATTAGCCTAGTTCGGTTGTTTAGTGTAACCTCCACCCATAATAATTCACAGGAACTATCCACTTCTACTTCACTACAGGATAAACTGCTACTAACAGCGACGAACACTCCACCACCGGTTGCATGCAATCTATCCTTTCTAAACACCGTCTGTACCTTTGTAAAAATTTCGGCAGAATTTATCTCTGGCTTAAGCCAGCTTTCTGTACCTATAACGATTTCAGCTTCGGTGCTTTCTATCAGCGCTTGAAGTTCCGGTACTTTACCAACGCAGCTTCGACAGTTGACAATTACAATACCGATCGCTGCTTGGTCCCCGCATGTCCTGACTTTGCCCCACACCCGTTGAGGCTGTTGCCCTTTCTGTACTTGCCCAAGGCCATCTAACCTAAAAAACCGCCCAGCCCACGCCACACAACCCCTGCTACCCGTGTAGCCGCTTGTTGCGTGTAGTGGACTCCTGACCTATCCAGCGGAACCCGAAACCCCACCACCCTATGGCGCAAGTCGAGGAATCTGCAGCCCACACGGTCGCAGAACCGTCTCAGCCTCTGATTCAGACCCTCCACTCGGCTCTGTACCAAAGGTCCGCAGTCAGTCCTGTCGACGATGCTGCAGATGGTGAGCTCTGCTTTCATCCCGCTAGCGAGACTGGCAGTCTTCACCAAATCAGATAGCCGCCGGAAGCCAGAGAGGATTTCCTCCGATCCATAGCGACACACATCATTGGTGCCGACATGAGCGACCACCTGCAGATGGGTGCACCCTGTACCCTCCATGGCATCCGGAAGGACCCTTTCCACATCTGGAATGACTCCCCCCGGTATGCACACGGAGTGCACATTGGTTTTCTTCCCCTCTCTTGCTGCCATTTCCCTAAGGGGCCCCATTACGCGCCTGACGTTGGAGCTCCCAACTACCAGTAAGCCCACCCTCTGCGACTGCCCGGATCTTGCAGACTGAGGGGCAACCTCTGGAACAGGACAAGCAGCCATGTCAGGCCGAAGTCTTTCAGTTTATCCAGGTCCCATCTCCTTAAATTCCCACCTTTTTGCAGTTTCTTCAGTTTTAATCTACAGTTCATAACCAATAGATTGTCGTCAGAGTCCACATCTGCCACTGGAAATGTCTTACAATTTAAAACCAAGTTCCTAAATCTCTGCCTTACCATTATATAACCTATCTGAAACCTTCCAGTATCTCCAGGCCTCTTCCATGTATACAGCCTTCTTTTATGATTCTTGAACCAAGTGTTAGCTATGATTAAGTTATGCTCTGTGAAAAATTCTACCAGGCGGCTTCCTCTTTCATTCCTTAACCCCATTCCATAATCACCTACTACGTTTCCTTCTCTTCCTTTTCCTACTATCGAATTCCAGTCACCCATGGCTACTAAATTTTCATCTCCCTTCACTATCTGAATAATTTCTTTTATATCATCATACATTTCATCAATCTCCTCGTCATCTGTGGAACTAGTTGGCATATAAACTTGTACTACTGTGGTAGGCATGGGCTTCATGTCTATCTTGGCAACAACAATGTGTTCACTATGTTGTTTGTAGTAGCTTACCCGCACTCCTATTTTTTTATTCATCATTAAACCTACTCCTGCATTATCCCTATTTGATTTTGTATTTATAACCCTGTATTCATCTCTGACCAGAAGTCTTGTTCCTCTTGCCACCAAACTTCACTAATTCCCACTATATCTAACTCTAACCTATCAATTTCCCTTTTTAAATTTTTTAACCTACCTGCCTGCTTAAGAGATCTGACATTCCACACTCCAAAAAAAGCCATTTTTCTTTCTCCTAATAATGATGTCCTCCTGAGTAGTCCCCGCCCAGAGATCCGAATGTGGGACTATTTTACCTCTGGAATATTTTACCCAAGAGGACGCCATCATCATTTAACCATACAGTAAAGCTGCATGCCCTCAGGAATAATTATGGCTGTAGTTTCCCCCTTGCTTTCAGCCGCTCACAGTACCACCACAGAAAGACTATTTTGGTTAGTGTTACAAGGCCAGATCAGTCAATCACCTAGACTGTTGCCCCTGCAACTACTGAAAATGCTGCTGCCCCTCTTCAGGAACCACACGTTGTCTGGCCTCTTAACAGATACCCCTCCATTGTGATTGCACCTATGGTACGGCTATCTGTATGGCTGAGGCATGCAAGCCTCCCCACCAATGGCTCTGCTATATATTTTCTCCAATTTGTACAGCAACTACGGATTGTGCGTAAGGTTTATTTTGTAAATTAACTGTTGATAGTACGGCTCTTGCGCCTGGCAGTGAAACGTAGAAGAAAACAAAGTGACATTGAAACCGGCAGGTCTTTGTATTATATTTTGATCACTATCACCTACTTATGGAGAGATGACCACTGTAAGAAAATAAGAGAAGAATTTAGGTGTTCATTTTACCCATGTTCTACTCAAGAGCGAAACAGTCACAAAATAGTATAGAAGTAATTCTATGAACTTTAAACCAGACACTTAAGTATGAATGCAAAGTAATCATTTAGATGTAGAGTTTGTTTCTGGAATGTAAATACACAACACTGACAACATATTTAGTTCTTTGATTGTAGCATTAGTATTTTATTGCATGGGTACACTCTATATTATTTTCATTAGTCTTGTTTGCATGAGGAAAAGTTTTCTGTATCAGTGATTACAGGGATGCGATTTGTTATTATAAAATGTGTTATGTTCATAACACAAACATTTTACAGTGTTTATATCCCATGACTGCCTGAGGATTCTGAATGTATGGCTGAGACTGCCCAGTTTTTTTAGCAGTTTGTCTCTATGGCAGTCCCACTGATGTGTGCTATCAGTCCACTCCAGAAAATTTTGTCTCAAATCCAAACTGATGTTTGGTCAACAACCTCCCTTTTTCTTATTTTTTTTGTTAGAAGTGCTGTTATATGACTGAATATGATTCTCAATTACCTTAGGAATACTTGTGAGTAATAAAAAAAGGGCAATAATTGTTTACACCATATACATCCCCCTTCTTGAAGGTTGAACTTACCTTTGAGGTGTTTAATACTTCTGGAAACACTCTCCACTTATTGAGTTGTTAATCACATTACACAGGGGTAAAACAATTTCCACAGAAATATTCTTTAATAAATAATCTGAGATACTGTCAACTCTACATGAGAAAGATGATTTTGTGGCTCATGATTTTTAATGTATCTTGTTCAGTTACTGGGTCAGTAAAACTGACCTGTCTAATGTAGGGAATGAAATTTTATATGATTATACTAGCAAGGACTGCTGGTAATAGTTTATTGGCAATTGGCAATATTTGGATGGGGGTGAAAGGGGGGGGGGGGAGAGAAAGGCAGGAAAAATAATTAAATAACTTTGTTTCATTTAGTTAGAGGTACATCAGCAAAAATAAAACTGGCATTCTACAGGTCAGTGTGTGATGTGTTAGATTACTTAATCAGGTAGGTAAGTTAAAGAATTTAAAAATGGAAATGAACAGGTTGACGTTAGAAATAATGGAAATTAGTGAAACGTGACACTAGGATGAAGAGAAGAGAGCTTCTGCTTATGTAAATACAGGGTTATTAACAGAAAATCAAACAGGGGTAATATAGCAGTGGGATAATGATGAATAACAAAACAGGAATGTGGGGACGCTACATGAATAGCACAGTGAACACATTATTCTGACCAAGATACACAGCCAACACCTACCACAATAGTAGAAGTTCGTACATCAACAAGTTCCGCAGATGAAAGAATGTATGATGAAATAAAAGAAATTTGTCAGACAGTTAAGAGAGATGAAAATTTAATTGTGACAGGTGAATGAAAGAGGAAGCTGCCTGACAGACCTTTTAAAAATCACAAAAGTAGGTTGTATATGTTCAAGAAACCTGGGAACAATGAAAGGTTTCAGACTGATTATATATAGCCCGACACATTTTAAACTGTAAAACATTTGCAGGGGCAAAAGTGGACTCTGAGCATGATTTATTGTTTATTAATTGTAGATTAAAACTGAACAAACTTGAAAAAAAAAAATAGGAAATTAAGGTGATGAGACCTGGATAAACTGAAAGCTTCAGAGGCTGTTAGAAGTTTAAGAGGCAGAATTAGACAATTGTGGACTGAAGAGGTGAAGACAACAAAACAAAAGATGAATGCGTAGCATTGAGAAATCAAATGGGAAAGGTAGCAGAGAATCACATAGGTTTCAAGAAAACACCTAGTCGAATGCCCTGGATAAAATAAGAATATTGGATTTAGTTGAGAAAAGTTGAAGAAATAAAAATGCTGTACAGGAAGGAGGCAAAAGGGAATACAGTCACCTAAAAAAGGAAAACAACAGAAAGTGCAAAATGGCTAAGCAGGGATGGCTAGAGGATAAATGCCGAAAATATAAAAATACTGTAAAGGAAGGAGACGAAAGGGAATACAGTCACCTAAAAAGGGAAATGACAGAAAGTGGAAAATGACTAAGCAGGGATGGCTAGAGGCTAGATGCAAAGCTGTAGAAGCATGCATAACTACAGAGAAGATACATGCTGTCAATCTTTTCTTCAGAACATAGAAACAGCAGAATGGACATCGAGGAGAGGAAAGTTGGAATATGGAAGCAATATGTACAGAGTCATACAAGAGAAACTGAAGAAGAAGTAGATAAAAATGAAATAGCAGACATGATAGTAAGAGAAGTTACAGTGGTTGTATGGAAGTACACACTTTAATCAGTTATGTTACGTTAAAAGTAGCTTATTTGCCTGACTAAATGTGAAACTGTAAAATCAAATTTACAAACCGATTAAGTTTTTAACAATAATAATAACAATCTAGAACAAATGTTTACATTTTTATCAAAAATGTAAAGTAGAATCAAATGAGTCAGTTCTTAATAGCAAAAACGAGAAAAACCAAATTTTGTCAATACAGGGCCATCTACCACAAACTGAACAAAATTTATCAGATAAATCCTAGGTATTTTTTGGTGTGGAATCAGAATATGCAATAAAGAGAGGGGCTTCCCATTTGAAAATAAAATTTTGATCTCCCCAGAGGGGCAGAGGGGGTTATGGGGAGGCCAGTTTTAGCACAGAGATGTCTCCTTTGAAAATATTAACTTTTCATCTGGGATTTTTTCATATGAGGCATATTTTTAAGATATTTAGTTGTTCTGAGTTAAAACAATAAAACAAATATCCTTTATAATTAGCTACTATGCAGTGGAAGAGGTAGGGGTAGGGGTGTGTGTGTGTGTGTGTGTGTGTGTGTGTGTGTGTCTGAAATTTTTCAAACAAAATCTGTATAATTTCACCTCCCATCCACAGTCAGCAGCACAGATAGCAATCTTTTGTAAAATGTGCTTATCTAGGAATTCAAACTCACACTCATACTCCATAGTTTACCAATTCCAATGCCACTTTACAAATACAAAAAATGAGAATGAAATATTCACCAGCAACTAATATAGCTCCATCAGGAAAACAGAAATCATGCAAAGCATGCAAATTCCTAGAGTTTGCTTTTCAGCTGCCACAAGCAGCAGTTGCACTTAAAAACTGTTACTCACCAGATGCAGTTGCACTTTCCCCTCAGTAAGAGCTGAGGCATATTCAGGTCCTAGCTGGAGACTGTTGACAGTTCCCACATACTGATGCTCTGATAAACTCTGTACTGGCTGCTGTCCCAACTCGTAAAACCATGCATGATTGTTCATGCCTGCTGCACAGTGGTATGGACCCAGGGCTATGAAATTTGGCTCCACTGCCAATTCAACAACTCCTGATGCCTTACTCTGTGAAGAAAAACTTCATGAAAGCATAATTTAATAAACTTTAACAATCAGTGTAAAACACACTTTATACAAACAGAACATCCAAAATAAAGTAAGAAGTTTATCTTATATAAAAGAGTACTGAAAATCAAGGAAAGGACAACTAAGCTTGTGTTTGGTGACAACTACATAAGATCTTTCCTGTAAGTACTGGACCTAGATCATTAATACAAATCTGCTGGAGATTTTATTATAAAATATGACTCTGGCATCAACACACGGCTGCCAGCATTGTTTCCAATATTCACACTTCCTATTGGTCACCAAACAGAAGCTCAGTTAGGCACCCCCTCAAATCCACTTGGTTCCCCTTCTCTGAGTCAAAATGATGCTTTCAGGCTCCTTTTGATCTGAGGGAACAAATGAAAGATTGAGGGAGGTGGGGGGAGAATCTGGACTGCAGAGTGGTTGAGGCAGTCTTGCCATAAGTGTCTGGCAAGAGCATCTCTCACAGTTAACAATTTATGACTGGATGTGTTATCACAATGGAGTATCCACATATTGGTGAACTCCCTTGAGTCACAATAGACCATAACACTCAAACTTTGGAGCATACCTGCCCACAATTTGCCATTCACATTTCGTCCAGCAGGTACAAATACCTTGTAGTCCACACTGTTTTCATTAAAAACAACTCCTGATTTGCCCACATATGTCTTTTTTGGACCTAGGAGTATTTGTATTATACTCAGTGGTTTGCCTTTTCATCTGCAGATTATAACGTGAAATCTGAGTTTCATCACCAGTTATAAATCTGTGCAAAAAATTTGGTACTGTCTTCAAATGTTTCAACCATTGCTGATAAATCGTCGCACAATTTTCCTTCTACTCCTCTGACAAAACATTCAGTATCAGTGCCATGGACCATGTCCACATTTGCAAATCCATAATCACAACTCTGTGCACACAGAAATTCATTAAATCTAGTGACTCTGCTATCAAATGTAATCGGTGATCACAGCCAAAAATACCTTGCACTTTGGCCCCATATTTATCAATCTGAGGTGTCAGATTTCCAGTACACTGTCCATCTTCAATATTTTCCCAGATTGTGTCAAGTTTTTTATGCCACTCAAAAATGTGTATTCTCAGCATGAATCTATATTTAGAAGGATCACAGCATATGAAGATTAGATTAGATTAGATTTACTTTCATTCCAATTGTTCCTTAGTGAGGAAGTCCTCCAGGAAGTGGAACATGTCAGAAAAACAACAATACATGACGAATACTTACAACTAAAACAAATAAGCTAATGTACCATTCCACAGGTCCCAAGTGGAATGATCATCATTTTTTAATGAACACTATATGAAAGAGTCATTTTACAAATACTAATGCACTGAATTTAAAATAAAAATGTTTTTTATTTATTTATAAGGTAATAAACATGTAATACAACTACTATAATACTTATTTACAATGAACGCATAACTGCATAGAAATGGTGCAGAAGTTTGATTGTACTTACACACACACACACACACACACACACACACACACACACACACACATTTTCAATGAACACATTACTGCACTGAAATTGTGCAGAAGTTATATTGTACTTATACACAAAGCAGTTGGTTTTACTGAGAAATTCATCAATGGAGTAGAAGGAGTTGACCACCAATAAATCCTTTAGGCTTCTCTTAAACTGAATTTCATTGGTTTTTAAGCTTTTTATGGCTGCTGGCAAGTTATTGAAAATGTGTGTTCCTGAATAATGCACACCTTTTTGTACAAGACTAAGTGACTTTAAATCCTTGTGAAGATTATTCTTATTTCTAGTATTGATTCCATGAATTGAGCTGTTGGTTTGAAAAAGTGATATATTTTTAATGACAAATTTCATTACGGAATAAATATATTGGGAAGCAGTAGTTAGTATCCCTAGTTCCCTAAACAGGCTTCTGCAGGATGTTCTTGAGTTCACACCACATATAACTCTTACTGCATGTTTTTGTGCCCGGAAAACTTTAGCTTGGCTTGATGAATTACCCCAAAAAATAATCCCATATGACATGGAATGAAAGTAAGCATAGTATGCCAGCTTTTTCATTTTTATATCCCCTATGTCTGACAAAATTCGCATTGCAAACAGAGATTTGTTAAGACGCTTCAGCAGTTCTGTGGTGTGCTCCTCCCAGTTGAATTTATTATCAAGCTGTAATCCCAAGAATTTAACACTGTCCACTTCTTCTATCTTCTTGTCATCGTATGTTAGACATATACTCATGGGACAACCCTTACAAGTTCTGAACTGCATGTAGTGTGTTTTTTCAAAGTTTAGTGACAAAGAATTGGCTAGGAACCAGTGATTAATGTCCACAAATATTTTATTAGCTGATCTTTCTAAGACTACACTTGATTTGCTATTTATTGCAATGTTTGTATCATCGGCAAACAAAACAAACTGGGCATCTGGTAATGTTACTGATGAAAGGTCACTGATATACACAAGAAAAAGTAAGGGCCCCAAAATGGATCCTTGTGGGACCCCACATGTAATTAGTTCCCAGTTGGATGATGCCTGATAGCTTGATACATGTCTCTTTCCTAATAACACCCTTTGTTTTCTGCCAGAGATATAAGATTTGAACCATTTTGCAGCATTTCCTGTTACACTATAATATTCTAATTTACTTAAAAGGATATTGTGATTTACAGAGTCAAATGCCTTTGACAGATCACAAAATATACCAGTTGCCTGCAATTTTTTGTCTAATGAATTAAGCACATTTTCACTGTAAGTGTAGATAGCCTTCTCAATATCAGAACCTTTTAGAAATCCGAATTGCGACTTTGACAGTATGTTATTTGAGATAAGATGGTTATAAAGCCGACTGCACATTACTTTTTCGAAAATTTTAGAGAATGCTGGCAACAGTGAAATTGGATGGAAATTTGATGCTATTTCTTTATCTCCCTTCTTAAATAGTGGCTTAACTTCCGCATATTTCAGCCATTCAGGAAATATTCCATTGATAAACGACTGGTTACACAGATAGATTAATATGTTATTTAGCTCAGAATCACATTCTTTAATTAACTTTGTTGATATTTCATCATACCCACTAGATGTTTTTGATTTTAAAGATTTTATGATGGACATTATTTCTGTCAGGGTAGTGAGGGTCAAATTCATATTATGGAAGTTACTTGAAATGTCTGGTCTGAGGTATTCCATAGCAGCATCTACCGAACCTGACAACCCCATCTTTTCAGTAACAGTTATAAAATGTTTGTTAAAAAGTTCTGCAGCACTACACACATCTGTCACCAATGTACCATTTACTCTTAATGCTATTTGTCCCTCTTCATGTCTGGTTCTACCGGTCTCCTCCTTCACTATATCCCATACTGTCTTTATTTTGTTATCTGATATGACTATCTTTTCCTTGTAATATATTTGCTTGGACATCCGTATTACAGTCTTCAATATTTTGCAGTATTTCTTATAATGTGCTATAGCATCAACATTGGAAATGTTGCGGATTGACACATACAGTTTTCTTTTTGTTTTACAAGATACCCCTATTCCTCGAGTAATCCATGGCTTCTTTGTAGACTTTGCTCTAACCTTGGTAAGTTTTGGGGGAAAGCAGTGTTCGAATATGCTTACATAGCACACTTGTTCAGTTCAGCACAAAATTAGACAGTACAATGTCATTCGATTGTTTGCTGCATCTTGACTCTTAATGCAAGCAATGAACACACTTTCCCACCAGGTGTGATGTACACACCACAAAGACTTGGAGGCAACTGAGTTGATCTTCTAGCTGAATAGTATCCAATCCACTGAAACTGCTCTCTGTCACTTCTTACTGCACAGGGAAAATTAATTGTAATATTTATTACACACACACACACACACACACACACACACACACTGCATTATGTGGCTGATAATCATCAAGACCCTAAAATCTAAGGAAGGCACAGAGATAGAACAACAAAGGTGATTCAAGTGATTAAGCAGGGAAGTAACATATAATTGGATAGGAGATACACACCAGGACATGGTAAAATTGATATCACCAATGATAAATTATGGTGGCAACAGAAAGAGATGTGAATGCCTAAGAAGCAATGGCTGGGAAGGTGTGTAACAAAGTGTGTTGACTCCTGTAATTTAACTTTGCATTTCTCATCTTTTTGTCATGATGGGGGAGAGACGGGTGCCTCTGCTGTAATGGCCCATTTGACTGATCAGAGAGAGCAAGACTGTCACAAGCTGGAACAGCTAGTTCTAGATTAATATTACTGTCATGTGTGTTAAAAGTATAGGTAGGCACTTACCATACCATCACTATTAAGTTTCATAAAATTTCACAAATGTTAATTTTAAGCTAAATGTTGTTGTTGAGAATACTAAAAATACTACAAATATCTGGAGGGAGACATTTTTAAATGGTATCAGAAAGCTTATTACACCTTCCAGCATCTCTTTGTCAACATGAAACATGGGAATGTGATAAGCACAAATTCCACACTCTTGCTACTTTTAATCTGTAACATCCATAAATAAGAGTAATCAATTATTGTAGAAGCAAATGTCATTGTTGAATGAGCAATGAAACAGAATTTATAGAGGGTTTAATTAAGAGGGGCAAACCACCATTCAATTTTATATTGTGTTTGAAGTGAGCCCGTACAGATTGCATTATTAGCAGTGTCAAATGCTTGCAGAGTGAGCAGAGGCAGGTGCTAGCGTGAGAGTGCAGTGACTTGCACAAACAAGGAGGCGGAGGAACACAGCTCCAGAAGAGATGGACAAAACTAAAACGAAGTATCCATGGGCAGATACCTTTCCACACCGGGAAAGGTAGACTGGTCCTACCAGTGCCCTCTGTCAAAGAAAACATAATTCTGTCAGAAACAATTAGCATAAAGCAGGAAGCGGTGACAAAAATTATATAAAGTCACAATTTTGTAATTCGAGTACTGGGGAGTCAACAAGGACAAGTTAAACTTTAGCACATTCAATTTCATGGAAAAGATGGTGGCTGACATTACAGAGGCACAGAGAGAGGGAAGGGTGACAGGAACACCAGAGTTATGCTACTGGAGCTCTGGGTCACACAGGATGGATGTGCATCAGAATCACTAGCCCATATCTCATAAATAAGCTTCACGGTTTGCTCAAAATGCAACCAGTGTGTATGAAGTTATTTGCATGTAGGTTATGGAATTTTATAACAGTGAACTAAAGTTTGATTTGGAGTGTGACAACATCAAAGGTATAGATGAATGTAGTTCACTTAGCAAAGCTTATTCTGTGCAACAACACAGATGCTGTTGGACACGGTAAGTCACTTGCTGCATTTGCTCCTGCTGCTGCATTTCTTTTTTGTGGTCAAGCAATGATTGATGATAACCTGTTAGTTAAGATCACAGCTAATGTCAGTTGTGGGACTTTATTGGGGCAGGACTGTAGTCTTGTATCATTCCTTTGTAAAAGATCCTGGCATTATGCATGGAAGACTCACATGGCAAAAAGAGCATTATAGTCAGGAGAGCACAACTGAGATTAGCCTAACTGTGACAATATTCATTACAAATCTGAACCAGATGGAGGCAGCATCAGTGACGTAAGCATCACACTGAGGGGCATAACCGCACGGCCGCCATCATAGTTGATTCTGAATTGCACAGTACGGAAGTGGTATTGTTTATGAAACTTTGTAAGGTCTTTCATATCTAGTTTGCTGTACCACAATATGTCCACATCTCCTTTTAACAACTTCTGTAGCCAGTTCTGAAGGCAAGATCCTTTAAAAAAAGTTGTGACAGCTGGACAAAAATTCATTAATCGTCATACATCACTATTCTCATCTCTGATATCTCCTGGAGTCATGTGCTCCAACACAGTATTGAGGCTGTGTGCTGAACAAGAGTGTTTCTTATATTGACGAAGTGCTGCTACAATCTGTTGACCTCTGTTGGCAACAAACATGATGTTTAGCACAGTTCTGAATAAATCGAATGACCATAATATTTTTATCAGTTCATGTTCAATATTTCCTCAAGTTTTTTAAACCTCTCTCTCAAAATCTCTGGTGCACAACACATTTTCCTTCTTCACAATTAATATAATGTGTCACCTCCCACGTAGTTCATTTATGATATGAACATAATTGACTGTTACTGCCTCTCCTAAATAATTGAAAACATTCCTCGCCCCTCTAGAAACAGCTCCATACAGGTGAGCAGCGCTGTCATTTAAATTTCTCAAAATAGTGGTTGGATAAGATAAAAATTGCTTGTCAATCAGTGCATAATCAATAAGGAATTGAATATCTCGAGAAATCCGTTTCCACATGCAATTTTGAGAGATAAAATGTCTTTGCTGACAACACAAGAGTTTTTGTTGCACCAACCTTCAAATTTGGTGGGACTTCAAGAAACGTTTACGTCTCTCTTAGTATTTAAAAAGTGATTATACTACTTTGCCCAGCCTCACGCATATTTTAACAAATCTGAAGTCCCAGTTTTGGGTCCAATGTATGAATACAGGTTTTTACATGCAAAATGAGCCCCTATTTCTTTGTTTTCCTTATTTATATGTTTTTCTTATGTCATGAATCACATAAGCAAATTTCTCCCTGAGTGATGATTTTAACTGGACTTCTTGCAATAATGTGAAATCATCTAGTTTCACCTTACATGGAATTCTGTCCATGGTGTGCATTTCATTAAAGCATTCACACAAATGTTTGCACTGATGCATACATTGCATGGTCAGTCAGTCATTACAAAGTGTTAAGTGAAGGCAGCAGAAACTTGGCAACTAGTACCAGTTAGGTAGCCTGTGGCCACAGCTGTCAGCCAGAACCTGCTTCACAGACTGCACGAAAGATAATGTCATGGCAACACATATCACTAGGTGCAGATCCGTTGGGTGCAGCTAAACTGGTCATAGCCAGAAGGTAAATGCAGAAACACACTTAAACTTTACCTGGGCCCACAGACTTCAAGTTTTCAGCTAACATTACAACAGAAATGCAATGCCGGTTCGTACACTCTTATTTACTGACTGCAGGTAACACAATTTGTCGATAAGCATATAATAATACTGATATTATCCTTTAGTTTTTAACTAAAGGCAATTATTATTGTGGATATATGCTACAGCACATGCTTTTATCTCCAGGATAACAATTACTGTTGATATCTACAGAAATCTGCGCCCACATGACCTATAATTATGACACCCATGTTGAAAATACCATCCTTACAATTACTGGGAGAAACATTGAAGAGACCAAAGATATATTAAATATATTTAATGATATTCAAAAGGTAATGCAGTGTAAGGATAACATAAAGTAGCAGATCAGATCTGCCTGGATAGCTGAGTGCACGAAGTGCTGCTTCTTGGATTCAGGGAGATGAGCCTGCTGTGGACTGAATCTGCCTCACAGATTAATGACAAGGGCTGGTGAGATGGCCAGCCTGGATGTAGATTTTAGTTGCTTTCCCCACACTCAACTAGTAAATATTGGGCTGGCACCCACATTCCACCTCTAATGCACAATACACAAATGTTTAGAAAACGTTCTCACACTTGACCGTAGACTTACTCTAGAAACACAAAGACAGGGTACACAGATTCTGTTCTGAGTGGTGGGGAGTGATGGTGTCTCGTAGCAGAAAATGGAAAAAGGCAAGGGAAGAAGAAGAAAAATGTAGCAAATCAATAAAATTCCAAAGCTGAGACTGCCAAACCCAGTAATAGCTACAAAATATCTCAGAAGTCAAATACAGTATAACCCCGCTTTTATGTTCCTGGAATTAATGTTTCCCCACCATTTACAACATTTTTTTATTGTTCCTGTCAAATTTCCTATGCCCATGATGTTGATTTGCACCTGATTTTGTGTCAACATACTTATAATTTTCCTGCAATTTGCGCGTTACAAAAAAATGTTCATGGAGATCAAATGACACTGGCATGATGTTGGCTGTCCAGTAGTTAAGTCTCTAGACACCAGGGCATTCTACTCAGCAGATCTGAACCAGTAAACATGTAAAAGTTGGAACAACTCGTGCCGTACCTCCTGCCACTGCCAAGCTCTACTTGGCATGGTGGCTGATGGGATAACTAGGTTTGTTCAAATGAAATATCATGACCAACCACAACCATTTCAAAGTGCCGGTTACATTTTTTTTTTTTTTTCATGTTGAGCAAAACATGTTTCGAGAATTTATTCTCGTGGTCAAGTGCAGTATTTACGTATGTATATTTTGTGATGTTACACAAAAAACAATGTGAGTGATAGTTTGCATGTGTGTGGTTTTCTACGTAACTGAGGAGGCACAGTACCTGATAACCTCAAAAAGACAACTACAGTGCAAGAGACACAGAATAACAAATATTCAAACACCACACAAAATACTTATGTACATATCTGACTTTACAACGAGAAAAAAATTCTCGAAATGTGTCATGCTAAGCATGAAAAAATATTTAAGTAGAGGAGTATTTCATTACTTAACAAATGGATAACAGTTGCAGGCTTTCAAAAACCTGAATTATGACATATGAAATTGAGTCAGACGTTACTACTCCCCAGAAAGTTATCAATTACAGTTACTTCAGTAGTTTTTATTAGATAATAAATCTCTATTAGATAATAAACACATGACTGACTACTGTTTTCATGCCTGTTATGTACATATATCATACATAAAGTGCAAAAATGCAAGGGGGTGTCCTATACATAACTTTTACAGCTTAAAATGTAATTTTCCACATTTTACACCATATTTTTGAAGCTCCTTGGAAAGTGGGGTTCCACTGTAGTCCCTTAACAGAAGTAGATACCACAGAGTAAATAGCATTACAAAAAAAGAAATAAATCAATAATGATGGAAAACTCAATAAAAAGTTATAGAAAACCTATTAATTGATGACATAAACCTAGTTTAACGTCTTCTTTCCTGGGTGAAGTAGAATGATAGGAAACACTATTTCAAGGTGAGATAAATATTACTAGAATGAGGGAAAGATAACTCTAAATCTTCAACCAAGAAAAATAAAGTGTACAGCAAAGGAGACAGTAGATTTAGAAGGGCTTCAAACTGATTTAAAAAATGAACCAGAACACATACATGTAGAACTGAAATTAAATTTTAATGATAAAAACAACCAAATGCACTACACTTGGTCTGTGAGGCTTTCTCATGTGGCTCACATGACTACAAAATCTAGATACTCAGTTAAAATTTGGTACCACCATGAGATTGAAGGCCATCCAGTAGTCTTACAGGCACATGACACAGTAAGCAAAGTATATAAGCACAGCACAAATGATTGGAGAATCATTCTGATAACAATATAGGCTGTAAAGGGGGAAATTCATTGACCTAAGAGAATCTGACAAAGGACAGGTTGTTATGGCCTGGCACTTTGGGAAACATATCTCAGAAACAGTGAAGCTGGTAAGCTGCTTGAATGCTACTATTGTGAGCCTCTACAGAAAGTGGTTGAAGGACTGTGAAACCACAAGAATACAACAAGGTGCTGCATGTCCATGCCTCATCATGTAATGAAGACAGAGGTTGGAGGCTTGCCTGCTCTGCAAAGCAGAATAGGCAGAGATTTGTGGTGGATCTGATGACACAGTACAATGTTGGTGCAGGCATCAGTGTTTTGAAGCATACTATTATGAGCACATTGTTGAAAATGAGGCTCCACAGTAATTGACCCAAACATGTTCTCATAAGATTGGACAAAGGATCAATGCAAAAGTATTTCCTGGTCATAATAATCATGTTTCTTGTTACACTAGACTGATGGTCATATACAGGTGAACCACTGTTTGAAACCTGCATGGCAGACCAGTGGGGGCAGTATAATGTTTAGGGGGACAATCACCTGGGCCTCCTTGGGATGAAACACTGACCTGTAATTTATGGGAATGCATGACCTGTGCAAAGACATCTGTTGCCATTTACCTCTGAAAATGTACAAAGGAGTTGTTGAATCCATGCTATGCAGGATCACACCTGTATTCCATTCCAAAGGTGGACCACACATTGTCATGATGGTTTAGCTCATCAGTGTATGTTTGCTTCTCCTCATCAGTGGCTCTCGATGTTGACATGCTATTTTCCTTGTACTATTTACCGTCCCTGCTTTCACTATAATGTGATCCTAATTTTATATTCATAATTCATCACTCTCCACAGTCAAACATCAATAGCAAGAACATGACTTTGATATCTGACTCACAGCCCCAAAACAAAATTTCTTTGGTTCTCTAATCTAAATGTTCACATATTAATTGTTGGTTCTGATGCAACAATATGGCTTACACATAACTGCCTAAAATTTCCTCTATCTTTCCAAAATTTCGGCTGACACTGTCACCGTTTATATATCTGCCACCAGATGCACCTTTTATTCGCAGTGAAAGAAAAAGGTTTGAGGGGGATATTTCCCAAGAGATAATCGCATCAAACCTGATAGATAAGCACTGATCTATTTGGTTTTGGAAACTTTTTAGATACCATTTACTTCATAACAGAATTATTTCAATTGCGGCACAAGGTGAAAGCACTAGATTCAGGACCTAGTTTCCCACACAAGACCACATTTTAACTAATATGAATAAATAACAGCACCGATACTAAAAAAAACTTGTATTACTTTTTACATGAAGAGACTTCGAGAAGCAAGTTACATATTACTGTGGCATGCCAAGTAACTGTTAAGGAAAATTGCACTATACTTAAATGTGACACAGATACATGGCACTATTTTCAAACATAGTCACCAAGCCTTTGTGAAGAATGGACCAAACTTTCCAGCAATCATTCAATCCACTGACAACAGAAATCCACTCCTTGGTCACAGATCCACTCAATGTTCTTTCAGCTTGCCAAAAAGATGGAAATCACATGATGTAAGATCTGAACTTTCAGATCAGCATCATCTATGTCTGTGTGACCTTGGTCAAACTGGTGGCACAATTTCACTACGGCTAGATGCGAGCTCGGATTTGGTCCGTGTACCACCAAATTTCATGGTGACTCTGTGTACAATTTAGACATTTTGCTAGCAAGAATCATACCGTCCCACGTTCTTCAACTTTAGCGTATATTTCTAAGCTGCCATATCATTTCAATCACACCCTGTGACACACCTGTTATCTGTACGACAGCAAAACTGAGTCTGCAGGAAGTCCGGAACATGTACTCTTCTGACGATGAGCCACTCTTGTTGCACAAGTATCTTAGTGTGGGACAACATGGTTAACTTATTTTCAGAAGTCTCTAAGTGCCTAGATTCATATTCCCCAGATACAATCTCTTTGTATGATAAGCACGATTGTAAGATTTCACTGAATTTTCACTTTGGTAATTTTTTATCCCCACCTCATCCCAGTTTAATCAATGTATTACAAGCATGATTATCTTGCACACAGGACTGATGCTCTGTGATTGATTCCATTCTTTTTTCTAATGCACTTAAGCACATATGAAACTGAACTTCAGCCCAAATTAATGATACATGAATTATCAAATGAATTAAAAAGCATACTGTCATGATTTACAGTATGTCTGATGCTCTAACAATGACATCATGACCCAATTGCCAAATAGAAGATGCCTCTGTTAATTGGGCTGCTTGTGGTATTTACAGGTAGTCACAGGTATTAACGAAGTGTGGGACAAGTGTGTCACAGTGAGTTCATGTGCCACATATTATGTCAGCTACAGTTATGTTAGGCATATTTTAATTCCGTATTCTAAATCAAACAATGGAAAATCCAGGATGTAAGATATCTATTCATTGGCAACATGACAAAAGGAAGGACCTCAAAACCCAAAGATAAGCCCTGGGCATGCACCTTTAAAAGAGAAGCAAGTGGAAAAAATATATCATTCAGTAACAGTTTTGACACATTTTATCTATGATTTTCAAGCCAATTAGAATACAAGCTTTTTCCACTCTTAGATTGAGTAATGATGGATTTCCTCCTTTAGCAACACATGATGTATCAGAACATTTGGCTACTTAAAATTTATAATTTTCTATTTACATTTGCTTGCCAATGACAGAGCATATAGAAAGTGTTAGTTTGCAAAACTATGAAACAGTTAAGATATTTTACCTTGCCTTCTGCATCACAAGAAAAGACAGTGAGTTCTGTGAGGGAAGTAAGAACTGCAACACGACATGCATTGGTCGCAGACAACTGGGGTAGCCGGCTGAGGAAAACAAATACATTTCCACCTTTTGCAGCAACAGCGAGTAGCTGCCCATCCTCACTCCACGCGAGGTGTTGGGCCCCAACCTCATCCTCTAGTGTGAGTACAGCACTTGTTTCCTGAAGGTTGCTCACATCGTGAACTTTCACTCTGACAAAAGCAGTTCAATGTTAGGAGACATATATGTATTTAACACAACACAAATAAATAAAATATTTAAAACAGTAACATCTTATGGTTCATCAACAATTTTTTATATATACAATTACATTATATTCCTTATTGTATGTGTTCACTGTGTGAATTGTTGGATGAAGATATTTAACCAAAGTTTCAGTTCAAACACTGAAAACTAAATATTTTCACATTTGTTCAGTAATGTCCTAAGAGTTTCTAAACTGGTCCTCGCACAGGATGTGTTTCTTGTCATGTAGCATTCTAGATGTGGTGTTTGTCATGGTTGCTGCACACTTTGAAATGACTTGCTATATTTCATTAAATATGCTCCTCATTGGAATTTGTGACTTCAGTGCTCTCCAGCTGCATTCTCGGCTGCATCTGGCATGCAAATCATGCAGTTTCTTTATGAAAAAGGAAACACATAAAATAGTTGTGTCTACTCTGTTAGCGATTGTCAAAGAAGGGTGGAGAAAACTGGGAAGATGATTCCGGACTCTTCAATGGCCCGAATGACAAATTGCTGTACAATGATCTGAGTTACAGACTAGCTGAAGTTACTCGTTAACTCAACTGAATCTCTATCTCATTTTTGGTTTTAAATTGAATATAGTTAAAGTATAATAATGAATAGGAAAATAGGAATGCAGGTAAACTACGACAAACAGCATAGTGAATGCATTATTGTGGCCAAGATATATACGAAGTCCACGAGTACCACAGTAGTAAAAGTTTATATGCCAACTAGCTCTACAGATGACAAAGAAATTGAAGAAATGTTATGATGAGATAAAAGAAATTATTCAGGTAGTGAAGGGAGATGAAAATTTAATAGTCATGGGTGACTGGAATTCGGCAGTAGGAAAAGGGAGAGAAGGAAAAGTAGTAGGTGAATATGGATTGGGGGTAAGAAATGAAAGAGGAAGCCTCCTGGTAGAATTTTGCACAGAGCACAACTTAATCATAGCTAACACTTGGTTCAAGAATCATAAAACAAGGTTGTATACATGGAAGAAGCCTGCAGATACTGACAGGTTTCAGATAGATTATATAATGGTAAGACAGAGATTTAGGAACTAGGTTTTAAATTGCAAGACATTTCCAGGGGCAGATGTGGACTCTGACCACAATCTATTAGTTATGGACTTTAGATTAAAACTGAAGAAACTACAAAACAATGGGAATTTAAGGAGATGGGACCTGGATAAACTGAAAGAACCACAGGTTGTACAGAGTTTCAGGGAGAGCATAAGGGAACAATTGACAGGAATGGGGGAAATAAATACAGTAAAAGAAGAATGGGTAGCTTTGAGGGATGAAATAGTGAAGGCAGCAGAGGATAAAATAGGTAAAAAGATGAGGGCTAGTAGAAATTCTTGTGTAATAGGAGAGGTATTGAATTTAATTGATGAAAGGAGAAAATATAAAAATGCAGTAAATGGAGCAGGCAAAAACGAATACAAATGTCTCAAAAATGAGATTGACAGGAAGTGAAAAATGGCTAAGCAGGGATAGCTAGAGGACAAATGCAAGGATGTAGAGGCTTATCTCACTAGGGGTAAGGTAGATACTGCCTACAGGAAAATTAGAGAGACCTTTGGAGAAAAGAGAACCACTTGTATGAATATCAAGAGCTCAGATGGAAACCCAGTTTTAAGCAAAGAAGGGAAAGCAGAAAGGTGGAAGGAGTACATAGAGGGTCTATACAATGGCGATGTACTTGAGGACAATATTAGGGAAATGGAAGAGGATGTAGATGAACATGAAATGGGAGATACGATACTGCGTGAAGAGTTTGACAGAGCACTGAAAGACCCGAGTCAAACCAAGGCCCCGGGAGTAGACAACATTCCATTAGAACTACTGACAGCCTTGGGAGAGCCAGTCCTGACAAAACTCTTACCATCTGGTGGGCAAGATGTATGAGACATGCGAAATTCCCTCAGACTTCAAGAAGAATATAATAATTCCAATCCCAAAGAAAGCAGGTGTTGACGGATGTGAAAATTACTGAACGATCAGTTTAATAAATCATGGCTGCAAAATACTAACGCGAATTCTTTACAGACGAATGGAAAAACTACTAGAAGCCGACCTCGAGGAAGGTCAGTTTGGATTCTGTAGCAATGTTGGAACACGTGAGGCAATACTGACGCTATGACTTATCTTACAAAATAGATGAAGGAAATGCAAACCTACATTTCTAGCATTTGTAGACTTAGAGAAAGCTTTTGACAATGTTGACTGGAGTACTATCTTTCAAATTCTGAAGGCGGCAGGGGTAAAATACAGGGAGCGAAAGGCTATTTACAATTTGTATAGAAACCAGATGGCAGTTATAAGAGTCGGAGGGGGGGGGGGGGGGGCATGAAAGGAAAGCAGTGGTTGGGAAAGGAGTGAGACAGGGTTGTAGCCTCTGCCCGATGTTATTCAATCTATATATTGAGCAAGCAGTGAAGGAAACAAAAGAAAAATTCTGAGTAGGTATTAAAATCCATGGAGAAGTCCTGAGACTGGTTTGATGCAGCTCTCCATGTTAATCTATCCTGTGCAAGCTCCTTCATCTCCCAGTACCTACTGCAACCTACATCCTTCTGAATCTGCTTAGTGTATTCATCTCTTGGTCTCCCTCTACGATTTTTACCCTCCACGCTACCCTCCAATGCTAAATTTGTGATCCCTTGATGCCTCAGGACATGTCCTACCAACCGATACCTTCTTCTAGTCAAGTTGTGCCACAAACTTCTCTTCTCCCCAATCCTATTCAATACCTCCTCATTAGTTATGTGATCTACCCACATAATCTTCAACATTCTTCTGTAGCATCACATTTCGAAAGCTTCTATTATCTTCTTGTCCAAACTATTTATTGTCCATGTTTCACTTCCATACATGGCTACACTCCATACAAATACTTTCAGAAACGACTTCCTGACACTTAAATTTACACTCGATGTTAACAAATTTCTCTTCTTCAGAAACACTTTCCTTGCCATTGCCAGACTACATTTTATATCCTCTCTACTTCGACCATCATCAGTTATTTTGCTCCCCAAATAGCAAAACTCCTTTACTACTTTAAGTGTCTCATTACCTAACCTAATTCCCTCAGCATCACCCGACTTAATTTGACTACATTCCATTATCCCCGTTTTACTTTTGTTGATGTTCATCTTATATCCTCCTTTCAAGCCTACATAAATATATTTCTTAGGTCCCATTTCCTCCCAACTGTTTCAGGGTCTGTACTAGCCTCATTTCCAAAAAATAATACCCCTATTTGTTCTCTCTGCAACTCCATTCTGGGCTGGACTAGATCTAATGATGGTTTGGTGTTTAATTTCTAATTCTTTCAAATGTTCCTTGAATTTTTGGCTGGTATACTCTGTCCCATTACCAGATCTGATAATTTTAATCTTCTTCCCCATTTCTTTTTCTATCCACATTATGAAAGGTCTCAAAAATATCACTCACTTGATCTTTAGAACTTAAAAAATAAACATGGCTGTGATTTCTTTACATTTACAGCAATCTTCCATTCCTGTCACCATATCCTTTAATAATCAATTGCCCTTTCTATTTAGGTGCCCAAGTCTTTTATGGCATAAGATACCTTTTGTAGAGTTTACAGAATGGTTTACAATTTCACCTACATCTTTAGCAGAATCTAACTTCAAAATTCCCCTTTCATTTGCCTCCACTGGTTAACTATTTTTGCTCCATTTATATCAATGGTTACTCTGTTTCCCTTCTTGACTATTTCATTTCCAGATAAAAAGTTAGTTGCAACATCTTTTACATAGTAAACATCATGTGCTGTAATATTTTCTTGTTCTCCATTCACAACTATCTTAAGATCAACTTTCCCAGCAAGCTAACACCGTTACTTGGAACCATACACTGTGAATAAACCGATATGTATTTCATTACTGACATCACAAAGAGCTGTTATGTCTCTAATAATATGCACTGATGCTCCTGAACCTAATATAAATTCTGGTTCTTTATTACTCATTAGTCCCAAAGAGTGATAAATGGAGACTGACTTGCCTTAATCAGCAGTTCTCTCTCTGGACAATTTGCATCATATCTTTTTTTCTTGTAATTGACCTATAGTGGCACTGGGGTGTCATGTGACCCATCTTCTGGCAGTTGTGGCACATGCCTGGTTTCTTCTTTCTCTTCTTAGAATAAAATGCTGTAGCTGTTTCCTTCTCTGAAGTATGGCACACTAAACCATCCACTTCCGGCACTCCCTGTGCCAGCATCAAGACTGAAATTCACTCAACAACCACGGAAAAAAATAGGTCCATTCAACATGACACTTTGTGCAGTTCCATTTGTGCCAAGTTTGTGTACTCGGTCCGGCACACAATTTTAATCTACCAGGAAGTTTCATATCAGCGCACACTCCACTGCAGAGTGAAAATCTCATTCTGCACACTAATGTACTTTCCATGTTCTGAAGGATTTTCACTTTTACACTGTCTCACATAATCATTATGCCTGAGCTTTCTAACATCACACTCATGGGTGCATATTTTTCAGGCAGTCCTGCTAGAAATAACTTGTCTACCCTTTCATCGGCAATCTCAAACCCAATGTTCCTTAATCAATTCAATGTGGATATTATCTTGTTGACATAATCGTCCAAGTTCTAGGAGTCGAGTAGTTCTGAGTTCATGGAGCAATCTGACCTTTCTCGTATGGCCATCATCTTAAAATGCATTCTGTAACTTGTCCCAAACTTCTTTTGCTGTTACAGAGTTCCCTATGTGTACACAGTTCACTGGATCAATCAATAATAGCAGCTTTGATCTTGTCTTCCAGTACTTATTTGTGTAAAAGCCAGAGTCTGGCCTTGACAGCCAGAGACAGTGGTTATGTGTGTGTGAGTTGTATTTGTGTGAATGTGTGTGTGTATGTGTGTGTGTGGTCTAATTCAGAAGAAAGTCATTTGGCTGAGAGCTTACTTCTTACTTGTTTAGCAGTCTTTTTGTTGTGGCTGTCTACAACTCAGCATCTCCACTTTGTGGTGAGTAGCAATCTATCCTATACGTAATATTGTCATTATTGCATTCAGGATTTTCCATGGTTTAATCCATGATACTAAATTTAAAAGGCAAATTACAATCTTACATAGTTAGAAATGAGATAAATGAAGAGTTTAATGACGTGTATACAGATTTAAAACAAATTTCAGACACTGGCATAAGATTAAATATTTTAAAATGAGGTAAAGATTCAGATTAAACAGCTTTCACTTTTGCAACCTTGCAAGAATATATAAATGATTTAACTGAACAAAAAGTTCAAGAAAAGACTGAGCCATCTGTCAGTATCAGTGACAACTAACTGTCATGATAATGAAATACAATTCATAAATGTAAAGGCACATTCCTTCAACTATAGTAGAAGATAAAAATAATGATATGTACAAAAGGGGATCACATTACTCTCCCTATAAGACATACGTAATTAACTTCTTAATGTTTATAGAAATGTATCAAAAGAGCCCATCCCTAATTCAAGAAAGCTATTTAACGGTTAAAAAAAAAACAGGAAGTAGAGCAAGTACATGTATTTACAATGAGATTGTTTGTTTAAGTGGCAGGATATGTGGTGATCCACTTCACTCCTTTCTAGAGAAATGCATCCTTATGTGTGCTCATAGATGAATGTTATTTAAAACCTAAAAAGTTGGAAAATAAGGCATCAGATGTAAAAGTACAGATATTTTGTGGAGTTGTTATTTTTATTTACACATGTCGAGGGATGAGGACAGCAATCATAGAAACCTCATGAGGGGAAATGCCTACTTGGACACAAATATAGAAGTTCCATGGATCACCTCCCTGCTTTGGAGATGCGCCGAATTCATAAGATTATATATACATGGTGGAACACCTAAAACTTGTATCAAATATACACTGCTTGCAAATTACGCACAAATTGTTATCCACCATCAGTAGATTCAACAACAAATAGATGAACATGTAATTATTAGATAAATAAGCTACTGCAAAGGTCTACACAGATGACAATTGGAGGGCGACAATCAGCAGTCTACAAGTCGGTGCCAGTTTTTCGTGCACCAAACTGTACCTGAACAATAGACAATTACACTGTGAGAAACAAAAGAAATGTCTTGAGAGTCATTCTGTGGTTGATCTTGATGCAATTTGATTCATGTGTACTGCACAAGTCAATTTAAATGTTATTAATTCAAAGTGAACTTCATATATTATCTGGTAAAGATTAGAAATGTGGTGTAAGAATGTTTAACTGCAACACCAGTGCAGACAGATCATAAGGCCAAAATAACCAAAGGCATCATCATCAAGAAAATAAAGTAAGGACTAAATTAATATTTCTGTAGTGTCCTGCGGTCAGCAGGAAAGAAACAACAGTCGAGTTTGATCAAACTTTATTATCATTATTAAAAAAAAAAAAAAAAAAAAAAAAAAAAAAAAAAAAAAAAAGCTTTCTTGGCATGCAATAATTTTCAAATGCAAGAACAATAAGATAACCCCACAATTCTTGTGGCGGCAAAACCAGATACGAATACAAGACAATGAAAGAAAATAAAGACCAAAATCTACTCTACCAATTACAATATACAACATGCTAGGGACCAATGACCAAGCAGTTTGGTCCCATTCCCCCTTTTAAACCAACATGCTACTGAATGCTACAGTGAGTGTATACTGTGCTACAGCTGGTGTAAATACTGGCCGGAGCTGTCCTAGCGATAGATAAACAATGCCGGTCTGACTGCCCGGGCGTGCTTATACCGCCAAGTTGGCGGAATGCAACACGAGTTCCAGTTGCTGGAACACTGTCACAGGTTTTAGTAGTTCCATGTTTATTCGGAAAGCCTGTTATTGTTTACATCCACTGGCGATGTTTCGATCTGAGCTCTTGAAGGGAGGTCGGCAGCCCATCTTGCTTGTCTGTTGTGCGGGCCCTGTAACTGATAAGGGGCCGCTTCGACATTTCTCCCCCTGCAAAAAAGAATGCACAGCACCACAATCGTCCATAGGAGTAGGAGCATCCTGGTTGACGTCCATGAGTTCATGGCCGGCATGAGCCAGAGGCTGTGACACAGCAGCGGCAGCTGCTTCTGTCACAGAGCAGCCAGTGACAGGCACTGGCAGCTCGCCCAGGGTGTCGTTGTCCACCAGACGGGAGCGGAGCTGGTTGAGGTGCTGACAGGCAACTGAACTGTCAGCCCACCAGACAGACATCATTGCCCAGCTGTAGAGCTTGGTGATGACTGCAGGTGCCCAGCGTGTCCATGGATGAGAGAAGATCCTCGCCCAGACCACCTGCCCTATGCGGAAGGAGTGTGCTGGAGTGCGGGCGGGAGGGTGAGAAGCCTCAGGAAGAAGGACAGATAAGGGAGATCGGAATGATCGACCGTGAAGTATCTAGACTGGACTTTCACTGGCAGGAGGGGCGGCGCAGTATGTAGACAAAAAAATAAGCTTGGCGCCCTCCAGCGGGTGATGGCGCAGTAGCTTATTGAGCTGGGTCTTAAACATCTGCACAAAACGTTCTGTCCAGCTGTTTGACACAGGGTGAAATGGGGCGGTATGGACAAGGGAAATTCCATTGGCAGCAGAGAATTGCTTAAACGTGGTCGAAGTAATCTGTGGACCATTATCCATAATGATCATTTTGGGGAGTCCCTCAACAGCTAAGAGGCACCGGAGAATTTTGATAGTCTCAGGAGAAGTGGTGTTCATCAAGCGGAAAACATAAGGGTATTCCAACCCAGAGTCGAATTTTGCTAGTCTCAGCAGAAGTGATGTTCACCATGCGGGAGACATAAAGGTATCCTGGCCCGAAGTTGAGCCACTGGGAATTATGAAACGGCCCCGTGAAATCCAAATGGAGATGTTCCCATGAAGCAACTACATCTGACCATGAAAAATACTCCTCGTGTGGGTGTGCTGCCTCACACGTTTGGCACATGGTGCAGGCTGACTCGAGTGAGGCAATGTCTTTATCCAAACCGCACCAATAAAGGTATCGGTGATCCAACTGTATGGTGAGGACAATGCTCCAATGGCCAGCGTGGAGGAGGTCGAGGATACAGCGGTGCAATGCATGCAGTATGACCACCTGGGGAACTCTGAATCACTATGCAAAAGGGTGATGTCACTGCGAAAAAAGAGACTGTGCCAATGATCCCAAAAATGCTGGACCTCTGCATCGCAGAGACTACGGCAGCTGGTCAGCCAATCTGCAGGGATTTGATGGTGGAGAGCTTGCAGTGTCTGATCCTGAGTGGTGGCCTGCCAGACCACATTGGCATCCAACAGAAGAGCGTCCAGAGCTGCATCCACGTCTGGCTCCACAAAGAAACAAACTATGGGGGAGGCGTCAAACTCACGGTCTGCCCAGGCAGGCAGCCGGGACAGAAAATTAGCATTTGCTTGCCGTTCAGAAGTGCGATAGGCAATATCAAAGTCAAACATAGCTAGGAAGAGTGCCCTACGCTGAAGGCGGCGCGCCGTCTGGGTGGGCACTGTGACACCTGGGTGAAACAAAGACACCAAAGGTTTGTGATCAGTCTGCAGAGAGAAATGACATCCATACACGAAGTCATAGAGTTTTGTCAGAGCGAAAACTAGCGCCAAAGCTTACTTTTCAATTTGACTATATTTGGGTTGAGCGTCAGTTAATTTTTTGGATGCGAAAGCCACCGGCCTCTCAACACCATCGACCACTTGTGAGAGGACAGCACCCAAGCCATAGTAAAATGCATCGGCGGTGGCAATGAGGGGCAGGGAAGGATCGTAAGTGGCCAGACAAAGAGGGTGGGAGAGAGCTGACTTGAACATGTGAAAGCCTTTTCACATGTCGTGTCCCAAACCCAACATGCACCCTTGCGCAATATCCCCGTCAGGGGCTCCAAAATCTCAGCAGCGTGGAGTATACAACACCGATAATATTTGATTTGACCAAGGACTGATTGTAGTTGCTTCACGCTGGAGGGAGGAGGCAGGTTTTGTATCACCTCGAATGCAGGCTGCGGGCATCAATCGCGAACCCAAGATAACTGTCCTCTCATGCAAAAAAAGTCACACTTTCCTTTTCGGCAACACAGGTTAGCCTCAGAAAATACCTGAAACAGCTTATCCAGGCACCTGGCTTGTGAGGCGTTCCAAATAACATTGGAAAATGGCAGGGTTGCTGGCAATGCCAAAAGGAAGGCGGTTGCCCCGGAAAAGGCCACACGGGGCATTGATGACTAGGATCTGCTGAGAGTCCTTGTCCAATGGCAGCTGGTAATAAGCATCACACAAATCAATTTTGGTGAAAATGCTTGAGACCGCAATACACGTGAGTATTTCATCCATCGATGGGGCAGGATATGCATCGATGACGAACCAAGAATTGACCATGACCTTAAAATCACCACAGATGCGTAAAGCACCATTCGGCTTCTCGACTATCATGATAGGTGTCGCCCAGCAACTGTGGGCAGCGGGAGAAAGGATGCCTTCATCTTGTAAGAGGCGAAGTTCCACCTGGATACTGTCTCAGAGAGCAAAGGGAACTGGTGGGCCTCAAAAAAAAAAAGAGGGACAGCAGTGGGAAGCAGCTCAACTGCTGATATGGAGGATGAGAACAACATTTCGTATTTGTTGAGCAACAGGGCAAGGAGGATATTCAATGAGGGGATCAAAACCACCTGTACCGCATCCTGCACTGACAAACCCAGACGATCAAAAATGTCCACACCCAGAAGGTTAGTAGTACCAGAGGATCTGCCCACCAAAAAATGAGCGGTGAAGGAACAACCGTTGTAAGAGGTTGGTGTGGAAAAAAACGCCGTCGAATGATATAGGGTGATTACTGAAACTGCACAAGGCATGAGTGTACGGGGATAAAGCCAGCGAGCCCAAGAGTTGGTATGTGGCGCCATCCACAATAGAAATGGATGATGCCGTGTCAATTTGGAAGACCACCGGAATATGCGCGACCTCCAAGGTAATAAGAAAACGGGCTCCTGACTGGGAAATGATGGAGAATACTTGGCTGTCAATGGAATGCAAGGCTTCCAGGTCCTGAAGTGACAATTCGTGACAGTCTGTGTGTACCCAGGAAGCATGGCATCTACGTGATGTTTCTGCGAAGCCTGACACACCACGGCAATATGGCCCACTCAGCTGCAACTCATGCACCTTGCTCGCCAGTAGGGGCACTCCGACTGCTGGTGATTCCGGAAACAGTCCGGACAGGATGGAAACCTGGTGAAAGACTTTCTGTCTCGGGATGGACCAATGGATCGAAGAGACTCCCACTCAGTGCTACGCAACTGGCGAGCTGCAAAAACAGCCGGATCAAGATGTGGCAATTGCAGCCGGTAAGACTGTTCAAACATATGAATGATCGGCAGACAGGTGTCAAGGAACTGGTCCTGTAACAGCCCAAAGACCCTCAATTTTCACCATGAATCCCATGTGCCAGTAAATGTTGACCTATCGAAAACTGGAAACGTCGGGGCCACATTCAAAGTGTTCAATTTACCTGCGATGGAATCAACTCTATGAGCTACCTCTTGCAATGCGGAGGAGTGACGGCAAAGTTCTGACCTTGTGAACGCTGCCTGAATCTGCTGTAGAGTTTCCACCAAGGACTGAAGAAGTTCCTCTGAGTAGGCCATTTCATTCGAAAATGAAAGTTTTATCCTCATCACCAATAACTGTAGTTGTAATATACTGATTATTCCTTGCTACTGTAGTGTTATCTTGAAGCTGTGAGAAAGGAGGGCAGGCGTTCCAAGGTGCGGAAGCAGAAGCAATGCTGAGAGCAGACGAAACTGGGAGAGATATTGTTACATGAAGTAAACCACAAGGGGAGAGCCTTGTGAAAATGCAGACACCCCCAGACGTGGTCCCAGGGCGTTAGTTCCTCTTCAAGGAATTAACATGTTACTTCATATCTCATCTAGACACTGTGGTAGGTTGCCACCATAGAATTTTGTAACCAGCAGGCACTTTGTAGCATATAAAGCCAGCTTGATACCAGCCCTGAGAACAGCAACGTCAGTAGGCTCACAAGGGTTAGAAAGAGAGCAAAAACACCAAAAGCTGTTGACCTAGCACTCCCTACTCCAGGGAGCCCAAGGGGCGGGACTAAATGACGTATAGCAATAATGTAGCAAGCCTTATTTGGCAGAGCAGTTCCGTTTAGCTTTCAGCTGAACAATGTTGATACCAAATACAGACTTAGTTAGTGCAACTGCATTAACATCCCCGCCTTAGGAGCAGTAGAGGGAACCTAACTAAACCGTGATTGGCAGGCACCTGCAAGAGACCTACGGGATTGGCTAGGTGGGTTTAAGTGGGAAAAACAGTGCCCCCTCGTGACTTTTTAAAACCCCTAGATTCCGCATTTTGGCAGTTCTCAGTCAGATGATCTGGGCGCCGAATCCGCATCCGTCGACTCCAGCCTCAGTCCAGCTCCACGTAAGTCTGTTCTCTCTCTTGGAGTGCCTCAGTGAACAGTGTCACATTCAGTATGTTTTGTTTTGCAACTAAGTTGTTGCCTTAAGATGCTCCTAGTGTTTGCTACTGAGGTTAGCATCCACTCCTGGGACTTCTGCACTGGCTTCTGTAGTAACAGTGTTATTCACGCTTTTTCTAACCCTAGAACTAGCTTCCAGTGTATTAGTTAGTCCTGTCTCGAATAAACAACTACTACAAAACCCTGTTTGTCCAAGAGTCTCCACAATGAGTTCCCTACTGAGTCTCACCATCTGCATTTCTAGTAAATGCCTGTACCAGTGTTGGCTCAGATAGAAGAAAACAATCAAATGCCTTCACTGTGAATTGTCCTTCTGTCTTCTGCTCTGTACTGCTTGGGAGCGCACACTGACCAGTAATCCTTTTTTTTCCCCTCTCCCACCTATGTCAGGACAAGACATAGTGTCCTGCGATTGGCAGGAAAGAACAGACAGTCAACTCTGAACACACTTTATTATAATTTTAAAAAAACGCCTTCTTGGCATGCACTAATTTTCAAATGCGAGATCAAGAGGAAAAAAAAAAAACAATTCTTGTGGTGGCAAAACCAGATAAGAATAAAAGACAATGAAAGAAAATAAAGACCAAAATCTACTCTACCAATTACAAGACACCACTTGCTACTGAATGCTATGGCAAGTGTATACTATGCTAGAGCTGGCAAAAGTACTAGCCAGAGCTGTCCTCATGGCAGGTAAACACTGGCGGTCTAACTGTTCGGGTGTGCTTATAATACAAAGTCGGTGAAGTGCTACATGAGTCACATGAGTTCCAACTGGTGGAACACTGTCACATGTATTCTGGCTTGTAGTTCCGTATTTATTCGGAAAGCCTGTTATTGTTTACATCCACTGGCGATGTTTCAATCTGAGCTCTTGAAGGGAAGTCGGCAGCCCATCTTGCTTGTCTGTTGTGTGGGCTCTCTAACTGATACGGGGCCGCTACGACAATTTCAATGATGGTATACCACAAGATATATTTGCTGTTGTTTTTACAGAATTACCTTTTGAGAAATACAGATAAAGTAAAAAACTATTGTTCAGTAAATCCAAGCAGTAAGTATACTGGATAAAGAAGATAACTATGGTATACTGTAAGCAACATAGGTGAACCTATGTGCCAGATGGCCAAAAATCTAATGGCAATATTAAGCACCAATGTCAGTAAATGTCAGCACTACATTAAGAACTCTGTATATTCCATTCAATGGCTGCTGTCATAGCAAAGACTTTATGGCCTCCTTTGTCACTAGTGTGCTGCTTGCTGTTTCCCTCAAGCTGATCAAGAATAAATTCAACATCACAATGACCAACGTCACCAGTAGAGACAAAACTGTCTGTGTGCTCTTATTAAACTTAATCCTAGTGTGTAATAGTGTAGTGCCACAAATTGTTGACAGTAACTGGCACAATCACAGGTAATGTCTAATTTAACTATGATCTGTTTTAGTGGGCTATTATTTAAATATTTAATTTTCTCTTCCACAAGGATTCAATTCTTAGGAATTTTTATCGGTGTGAGTTGAGCAACTAATGCGGCCTAACACCGCTTAGACAATGCTCCTTCCTTTTTTATTGTTGATGGTTTTTCTAGATTGATTGGAGAAAGTTATCAAACCCTTAATTAGCTCGATTGGGAGACATGTAACACCAATTTTATCATAATATATTACACATTCATGGTTCATGGTGTGGGTTCCTGTAGTCATGTCCTAGTTCATGAACCACGGGCAACGTATGAGTGGCCAAGTAAGTGGTCCCGACAGTCGGGATACCACTTACTTTGGAATAAGGCTGGGCATCTCGGACATATTCTGAGTCGTGGTCACCTTTGTGCTCATACGGCAAAGACTACCAAATCCACCGGTTAGTCCCTCAACAGTTAGGGGTAAAACTCAATGGGACTCGGGGCAAGTAAGGCTAGCAACCTGCTTCCCCGATACTTTAAATATGATGCTGGCGACAATCAGAGCAAAATGCCTCGGACCTTTGGAGGTGACGGAGTCCCACCTCTAACTGACAAACCAGGGACTCCTAAGATACGACTTGGCAAACAAATGGTAATGAGATGGGGAGCTATTAATATCAATGGGGGCTACTCTGGGAAGAAGGTACAGCTGGCAGAGGCTGCAAGTGAGATGGGGCTGGACGTTTTAGCTGTTAGTGACATTCGGGTAAGGGGTGAGAAAGAAGAGGAAGTGGGAGAATACAAGGTCTACCTGTCAGGAGTCAAAGCAGGAATAGCACAATGGGGTGTAGGGCTTTACATCAGGAAAGAAATGGAACCCAGCATAGTTGCAGTAAGGTATGTAAACGAACGACTGATGTGGATAGATTTGACAGTGTCTAGCAAGAAAATTAGGATTGTGTCAGTATATTCGCAGTGTGAAGGGGCAGATCAAGATAAGATGGATAGTTTTTATGAGGCACTCAGTGATGTAGTTGTTAGAGTAAAGGACAAGTACAGTGTTCTGCTCATGGGTGATTTTAATGCCAGGATTGGAAATCGAACAGAAGGGTATGAAAAGGTTATGGGTAAATTTGGAGAGGATATGGAGGCCAACAGGAACGGGAAACAACTCTTGGATTTCTGTGCCAGTATGGGCTTAGTAATCACAAACTCCTTTTTTAAACATAAGAACATTCACCGGTATACTTGGGAAGGCAGGGGAACCAGATCTGTCATTGACTATATAATAACAGATCAGGAATTTAGGAAGGCTGTGAGGGACACACGTGTATTCAGGGGATTCTTTGATGACACTGATCACTATTTAATCTGCAGTGAAATTGGTATTGTGATGCCGAAAGTGCAGGAGGTCAGGTTCATATGTAGGAGGATAAGAGTGGAGAAACTTCAGGATAAGGAATTCAGGCACAAGTACATAACAGCGATCTCAAAAAGGTACCAGTTAGTTGAATGTAGTCAATTACAGTCATTGGAAAAGGAATGGACAAGGTACAGGGACACAGTACTAGAAGTGGCTAAAGAATGTCTTGGAACAGTAGTGTGTAAAAGTAGGATGAAGCAAACAGCTTGGTGGAATGACACAGTCAAGGCAGCCTGTAAAAGGAAAAATAAGGCGTATCAAAAATGGCTACATACTAGAACTCAGGTAGACAGAGAAAGTTATGTTGAAGAAAGAAACAAAGCCAAACAGATAATTGCAGCATCCAAGAAAAAAATCTTGGGAAGACTTTGGAAACAGGTTGGAGACCTTGGGTCAAGCTGCTCGAAAACCATTCTGGAGTGTAATTAGCAGTCTTCGAAAGGGAGGTAAGAAGGAAATGACAAGTATTTTGGACACGTCAGGAAAACTGCTGGTGAATCCTGTGGATTCCTTGGGCAGATGGAGGGAATATTTTGAAGAGTTGCTCAATGTAGGTGAAAATACGATCAGCAATGTTTCAGATTTCGAGGTAGAATGGGATAAGAATGATGATGGAAATAGGATCACATTTGAGGAAGTGGAGAAAATGGTCAATAGATTGCAGTGCAATAAAGCAGTTGGGGTGGATCAAATTAAGTCGGAACTCATCAAATACAGTGGAATGTCAGGTCTTAAATGGCTACACAGGATAATTGAAATGGCCTGCGAGTCGGGACAGGTTCCATCAGACTGGACAAAAGCAGTAATCACACCAATCTTTAAACATGGAAACAGAAAAGATTGTAACAACTACAGAGGTATCTCTTTAATCAGCGTTGTGGGTACAATCTTCTCAGGTATTGTTGAAAGGAAAGTGCGAGTATTAGTTGAGGACCAATTGGATGAAAAGCAGTGTGGGTTTAGGCCTCTTAGAGGTTGTCAGGACCAGATCTTTAGCTTACGGCAAATAATGGAGAAGTGTTATGAGTGGAACAGGGAACTGTATCTATGCTTTATAGATCTAGAAAAGGCATATGACCGGGTTCCTAGGAGGAAGTTATTGTCTGTTCTACGAGATTATGGAATAGGAGGCAAACTTTTGCAAGCAATTAAAGGTCTTTACATGGATAGTCAGGCAGCAGTTAGAGTTGACGGTAAATTGAGTTCATGGTTCAGAGTAGTTTCAGGGGTAAGACAAGGCTGCAAACTGTCTCCACTGTTGTTCATATTATTTATGGATCATATGTTGAAAACAATAGACTGGCTGGGTGAGATCAAGTTATGTGAACACAAAATAAGCAGTCTTGCATATGCGGATGACTTAGTTGTGATGGCAGATTCGATTGAAAGCTTGCAAAGTAATATTTCAGAGCTAGATCAGAAATGTAAGGCCTATGGTATGAAGATTAGCATCTCCAAAACAAAAGTAATGTAAGTGGGAAAGAAATATAAACGGATTGAGTGCCAAATAGGAGGAACAAAGTTAGAACAGGTGGACGGTTTCAAGTACTTAGGATGCATATTCTCACAGGATGGCAACATAGTGAAAGAACGGGAAGCGAGGTGTAGCAAAGCTAATGCAGTGAGCGCTCAGCTACGATCTACTCTCTTCTGCAAGAAGGAAGTCAGTACCAAGACTAAGTTATCTGTGCACCGTTCAATCTTTCGACCAACTTTGTTGTATGGGAGCGAAAGCTGGGTAGATTCAGGTTACCTTATCAACAAGGTTGAGGTTACGGATATGAAAGTAGCTAGGATGATTGCAGGCACTAGTAGATGGGAACAATGGCAGGAGGGTGTCCACAATGAGGAAATCAAAGAAAAACTGGGAATGAACTCTATAGATGTAGCAGTCAGGATGAACAGGCTTAGATGGTGGGGTCATGTTACACACATGGGAGAAGCAAGGTTACCCAAGAGACTCATGGGTTCAGCAGTAGAGGGTAGGAGGAGTCGGGGCAGACCAAGGAGAAGGTACCTGGATTCGGTTAAGAATGATTTTGAAGTAATAGGTTTAACATCAGAAGAGGCACCAATGTTAGCACTGAATAGGGGATCATGGAGGAATTTTATAAGGGGGCTATGCTCCAGACTGAACGCTGAAAGGAATAATCAGTCTTAAATGATGATGATGATGATATTACACATTAACAGAAGAAAAGCCTGACTATTTTATGTAGCAGCAATGGATAAGGTCTTTATTTGTAACAGTCCGTACTGATCACAAAAATTGTACATAACACAATTACCTCTTTCAGCCACTGCCATCTTGAGATCTGTTACAAACAGAAAAACAGTGAAGTAACTAACTAAGTTCAATTAGCTGAAGCAAAATCACCAACAGGACTAGTGACCATCAACTTTGTACAATAGTACGATATTGTCTACATAGCAGAATGAGATTTTCACTCTGCAGCAGAGTGTGCGCTGATATGAAACTTCCTTCCTGGCAGATTAAAACTGTGTGCCCGACCAAGACTTGGACTCGGGGACCTTTGCCTTTCGCGGGCAAGTGCTGTACCACTTGAGCACTTGCCCGTGAAACGCAAAGGTCCCGAGTTCGAGTCTCGGTCTGGCACACAGTTTTAATCTGCCAGGAAGTTTCATATCAGCACACACTCCACTGCAGAGTGAAAATCTCATTCTGGAAACATCCCCCAGACTGTGGCTAAGCCATGTCTCCGCAATATCCTTTCTTTCAGGAGTGCTAGTTCTGCAAGGTTCACAGGAGAGCTTATGTAAAGTTTGGAAGGTAGGAGATGAGGTACTGGCGGAAGTTCTTGTCTACATAGCGTTTGTAATACACAATTTTTTCACAAACTTAAGTATTTTGTTCATATAGATCTCAACTAAAGTACCTCACAAACCAGTATCCATTGTAATCCTCTTGATAAAAAATATCATTGTTAAATTTAAAATAATTAAATGACAATAAAAGTTCTAAAATTTTCAGGTGTTCTACTCTTTTCCCTTGACTAATCTTCTTGACTTCTAGCAAGTTCTTTCTTATAACCTCCAATGTATCACTTCCTGGGACATTGGTATTTAAGTTAACAATGTCAAAACAAGCCAATGTAGCTCCAGCTAGGACTGGTACATCTTTAATATCCCTTGCACATTCATAACTATTTTCAACACTGTATGTCTTTTTATAAGTATATGTTGCTGTTGCAAAATAATTGACGATGGCAGAAGTAGAAAGGATATATGTAGAATGGCGATGGCAAGAAAATCATTTCTTGAAAGGAGAAATTTTTTTGTTAAGAATAAAAGTTAAGTGTTAGGAAGTCTTTTCTGAATGTAATTTGTCTGGAGTGTAGCCATGTATGGAACTGACACATGGATAATAACCAGTTTAGACAAGAAAAGAATAGGAGTTTTTGGAATGCGGTGCTACATAAGAATGCTGAAGATTAGATGGATAGATCACATAACTAATGAGGAGGTACTGACTAGAAGTTGGGAGACAAGAAATTTGTTGCCACTGCTTGACTAAAGGAAGGGATCAGTCGATGAGACGCAGTCTGAAACATCAAGGGATCACCACTTTAGTATTGGAAGTAAGTGTGTGGGGTAAAAATCATAGAGGGAGATGAGGAGATGAATATAGTAAGCAGATTCAGAAGGACATAGATTGCACTAGTTATTCAGAGATGACAAGGCTCCAGCAGCATACAGAAGCATGGAGAGCTGCAACAAACCAGTATTTGGACTGAGAACCACAACAACAACAACAACAACATGCTGCTCTCAGTCTGTCTTTGGTTGCATTCTCATTTAATTTTATAATAGGGACATGACATATTGTTAATAATCTGCATAACTTGTTCCCCCTTCTCTTGCAATTTAATTTGTGAACGAAGTGAAATTTTTCAGTTTTTTGTATATAGTCATAACCATAAATTACAACAGCTGAATTCTCTTTGTCAGCCTTTGTAACACTAGCCCTTTCCACTTCCAATTTATGATTTAGGCTTTTACGTGCTTCTATATGTTTGTGTGGTTATGTTCATGGCGATCTCCTTTGGATAAACACTTGTTAGTTTTTGCTGCTACGTCCACTTGTTTTAATTTATTCAGCTTGGCTGTCACAAACAATTTTTATTTCTGTAATCGTATTTTTGATTATGCCTGGGCCCAATTCTAGTGTAATACTAAATTGTAGGCCCTTATTCAATAGATCCATTTCATTATCTGTCGTGAGATTGACTATCCTGTCCATAAATTGGTTTTTGACTTCCTTCTTTTCTGTCTACTATTCCATTACATTTCCTATGTCTCATTGCGATCTTTTTCTGTTCATTGTCCACCACACTATTTTTCTGTTGCTTTGGAAGACTGCAAGCTGCTATTTTCTCTCACATCTTTTTCTGTTGCTCTGGACTATCAGAGGTCACTATTTTCTTGTCTGTAATCATGGGTGTCGTGTCTTACATATTCTCCAGTCTTGCTCACATACTTACACATAAACCTTTTTGTGGCAGCAATTTTGTATCCATATCCCTGAGCTGGTTTGTTTAACCTTGCATCAAGATATACAACACTTAGAAAATTTATCAATAGTTTATTCTGATTTTATAAAGTTGAATGCGTTTTCACATTTCCCACATTATTTACTTTAAATGTCAATTAAAATCAACTATAAAATATGTTTTCAGTTTTGTTGTTACACTCCTATAATTCTATCTTCACAACTATTCTAATTATTGAGTAAAAGTGCTCTGTGATTCTGTATTTCTTCTCCTACTCTCTCATCACAATGGAAACATCTTGGAATAATTTGCAGATAATGGCTTATTCTGGTAAATACTGAAGAAACACAAAGCTATATTATCATATTTTGCACTAATTTTGTGTTACTAGAAGATTCTGCCCACTAACAACCCCATTCCCTTAAGAACGTTCAGTAAAAGACCTTAAAAAGTTATAAAAAACCTTCCCATAACTTCAAACTAGAACTAGTACAACTTACAAAAATATGGAAATAGGTATACTCATTATGATACGCAGCTGGCAGTTCTTTGTGACACTTGGTGCCATTTACATCTCTCCGGACCTTGTTCAGAATTGCAGCAACTCGTCATCAACATTGCCATCATCTGCTACTCTAATGGCAGTGTTGACTAAATCCATCTGCTATTGCACAATGAAAAACTGTATTCACTCTCCCAATGACAGAAGCTAGCAGCGGGACCTGGCAACTGCAGCATTGGTGCCAGAATCACTCGGTTACAGCCGTGGTGGTTGCTGACTTTGAAATTTTGACAAACTCAATGCAGAAACAAATGTGACATACTTATTGACACCCAATGTTGTTCTAAACATTTCTCCCCCTCCGTACATCGACTCCAGTTGTTCTTTTTTTGTCTGTTGCGATTGGAGGCTCCGTACATCGACTTCAGTTGTTCTTTTTTTGTCTGTTACGATTGGAGGCTGTTATTTCCAAAACATTACTTTTCTTGTTTCCTCATTTCTCGATTTAGTTAACATTCTACATTCATTCTACATTCCTTTTAATTTTGTCTCCTTTTTGGTCGACTGATATAGTGGTACTCTTTTTGGTGAAGTTTTTAACTAGCAGCTTATACCCTTTCTGACAAAAGCCATCTAACTCAGAAAAAAAAGTTGCGATCTCTTTTTCATCAACCAAAGACATAAAAGTCTGTAAATGAGTCTGCAATCACATTATGGCACTTTATTTGTAAATGATCCATCTTCATTACAAAAATTGAAAATTTCACAATTACTGGTTTCAGCCAATGCTATCTTCAGATCTGTTACAAACAGACAAACAACGGAGTAACTAACTAAGTTCAATTAGTTGAAAAAAAATCAACAATAGCCCTAGTGATCAGGACCTTCCTACAGCAGTGTGATCTCTACATAATGTCTGTAATAGACAATACTTTTGCATACGTCAGAATTTTATTCAAAAAGCTTATTTTCTAGCTGACTTATGAAGATCTCAACTAAAGTACGCGACAAACTGTTGCCCATTGCAAGCCCATCTGTTTGACAAAATATCTTATTGTTAAATTTAAAGTAATTAAATGACAACCCAACTCCTAATATTTCCAAGAGTTCTATAACTACCAATTCACTAATCTTCTTGTATGTTAGCAAGTTCTCTCTTATAATCTCCGGTGTATTGATTACTGCGACTTCGGTATATAGGTGAATAATGTCAAAAGAAGCCAATGTAACTCCAGATGGGATTGGTACATCTTTAATGTCCCTCACAATGTCATAATTAGTTTTGATATAGTAAGTCTTTTTATAAGTATATGCTGCTCTCAGACGCTGGCTGCTTTCACAATTAACTTTATAATTGGAACATGACACATCATTAATAATTGGCTTAGGTGATTCCCCCTTCTTATGTAATTTAATTTGTGAATGAAGCACTGGAATTGACAGATTCATCATTTTTTATCTGTGTTTCTCTTTCTCATCAGAAAAGAAAAACATTCTGATCAGAATCGTGACTTATGCGAAAACAACTGACATCATATTCCTGTACAAATGTCATGATCACTAGGCGTGTTGTTGATTTTGCTTCAGCTAATTGAACTTACAATTAGTTAGTTACTCCACTGTTTTCCTGTTTGTAACAGATCTGAAGTTGCCAATGGCCAAAACAGATAATTGTGAAGTGTTCAATTTTTGCGATGAAGACGGAACTCAACAATTAAAGTGCGATAAAGTGAGCACAGACTCATTTATGGACTCCATGTCTTCAATTAATAAATTTGTGCCTAGTCAGGCCAAGGATGAGATAGACCTGTCCCTTAAAATAAAAATTTGCACTATGAAAGATATAATGAAAAGTAGTTTAACAAATTCTGTTTGGATGAGGAGATTATTCCCAAATAGGCCTATGTTAATGCCAGGATTAAAAATCGTTCTGCAGAAGCGGTATGTGTGAAACATAAAACTGATTTTGAATCAATCAAGACTAAGATCAGGGAAGCATACATGAATAAGGAAGACAGTAATTCGGATGTATTCAGACTTCAGTTAGTTACTGCTACCAGTACAATTTCCATGTGTTTTTAAAGGCATTAATAACATGGAGGGCAATGAACAGAAAAAGATCACAATGAGACATAGCAAGAAAACCTTTAATTTACATATGAAGTATAATGAAATAGTAATAGGCAGGCAGTCAAACATAAATCTGTGGACAGGATAGCCTATCTCACAAACATAAAAAATGACAGAACATAAAAATGACAGATAATGAAATTGATCCTTTAAATAATGATCTACATTTTAGTAATAACCCAAAATTGGGCCCACATATAATCAAAAATACTACTGCAAAAGAAAAAGTTGCTTGTGCCATAAACTCAAAGAATTCAAACACATGGACATAGTCATAAAAACTAACAAATGTGTATACAAAGTAGGTCATCACGAATGTAATAATGCAAAACATACAGAAGCAGTAAAAGTCTAAATTGCAAATTGGAAATGGAAAGGGCTATGTTACAAGGGTCAACAAAGGGAATTTGGCTGTTGTAATTTACGATTATGACTACATACAAAAAACTGAAAAATTTCTTGCAGAAAATAACATAATGGAAACCAAGAGGAACCGTATGCCCAAATTTCAGTCAGAAATAAGGAAAATAATGGAAACAGCAGCTTTTTGTTTTCAGATGAGAAAGAGAAACGCATATTAAAAATGATGAATCCGTCCATTCCAGTGCTTCATTCGCAAATTAAACTGCGCAGTAAGGGGGAACCGGTTAGGCTGATAATTAACAATATGTCATGTCCCAATTATGAAGTTAAACAAGAATGAGACCAAAGACAGACTGACAGCAGCATGTTGTTACTGTCGTGATCTTCAGTCTAAAGACTGGTTCATTGTAGCTCTCCATGCTATTATATCCTGTACAAGCCCCTTCATCTCTGAATAACTACTACAATGTATATCCTTCTGAATCTGCTTACTATACTCATCTCTTCGTCTCCCTCTATGGTTTTTATGCCCCCCACCCCTTTTACTCGACTTTTTTTCTATTTGTAACAGATCTGAAGATGGCAATGTCTAAAACTGGTAATTGTGTTATCAACAATTTTTGTTCTCAAGACAGACCTTTACAAATAAGGATCTCTTCTTTCATTGCTGCTACATAAAATGAACCATGGACCTTGCCGTTGGTGGGGAGGCTTGCGTGCCTCAGCGATACAGATGGCCGTACCATAGGTGCAACCACAACGGAGGGGTATCTGTTGAGAGACCAGACAAACATGTGGTTCCTGAAGAGGGGCAGCAGCCTTTTCAGTAGTTGCAGGGGCAACAGTCTGGATGATTGACTGATCTGGCCTTATAACATTAACCAAAACGACCTTGCTGTGCTGGTACTGCAAACGGCTGAAAGCAAGGGGAAACTACAGCCGTAATTTTTCCCAAGGACATGCAGCTTTACCGTATGATTAAATGATGATGGCGTCCTCTTGGGTAAAATATTCCGGAGGTAAAATAGTCCCCCATTCGGATCTCCGGGCGGAGACTACTCAAGAGGACGTCGTTATCAGGAGAAAGAAAACTGGCATTCTACGGATCGGAGCATGGAATGTCAGATCCCTTAATCGGGCAGGTAAGTTAGAAAATTTAAAAAGGGAAATGGATAGGTTAAAGTTAGATATAGTGGGAATTAGTGAAGTTCGGTGGCAGGAGGAACAAGACTTTTGGTCAGGTGATTACAGGGTTATAAATACAAAATCAAATAGGGGTAATGCAGGAGTAGGTTTAATAATGAATAAAAAAATAGGAGTGCGGGTTAGCTACTACAAACAGCATAGTGAACGCATTATTGTGGCCAAGATAGACACAAAGCCCATGCCTACTACAGTAGTACAAGTTTCTATGCCAACTAGCTCTGCAGATGATGAAGAAATTGATGAAATGTATGACGAGATAAAAGAAATTATTCAGGTAGTGAAGGGAGATGAAAATTTAATAGTCATGGGTGACTGGAATTCGTCAGTAGGAAAAGGGAGAGAAGGAAACATAGTAGGTGAATATGGGTTGGGGGGAAGAAATGAAAGAGGAAGCCGCCTTGTAGAATTTTGCACAGAGCATAACTTAATCATAGCCAACACTTGGTTCAAGAATCATAAAAGAAGGTTGTATACCTGGAAGAATCCTGGAGATACTAATAGGTATCAGATAGATTATATAATGGTAAGACAGAGATTTAGGAACCAGGTTTTAAATTTTAAGACATTTCCAGGGGCAGATGTGGATTCTGACCACAGTCTATTGGTTATGAACTGCAGATTGAAACTGAAGAAACTGCAAAAAGGTGGGAATTTAAGGAGATGGGACCTGGATAAACTGAAAGAACCAGAGGTTGTAGAGAGTTTCAGGGAGAGCATAAGGAAACAATTTACAGGAATGGGGGAAAGAAATACAGTAGAAGAAGAATGGGTAGCTCTGAGGGATGAAGTAGTGAAGGCAGCAGAGGATCAAGTAGGTAAAAAGACGAGGGCTAATAGAAATCCTTGGGTAACAGAAGAAATATTGAATTTAATTGATGAAAGGAGAAAATATAAAAATGCAGTAAACGAAGCAATCAAAAGGGAATACAAACGTCTCAAAAATGAGATCGACAGAAAGTGCAAAATGGGTAAACAGGGATGGCTAGAGGACAAATGTAAGGATGTAGAGGCTTGTCTCACTAGGGGTAAGATACATACTGCCTACAGGAAAATTAAAGGGACCTTTGGAGAGAATAGCACCACTTGTATGAATATCAAGCGCTCAGATGGCAACCCAGTACTAAGCAAAGAAGGGAAGGCAGAAAGGTGGAAGGAGTATATAGAGGGTTTATACAAGGGCGATGTACTTGAGGACAATATTATGGAAATGGAAGAGGATGTAGATGAAGATGAAATGGGAGATAAGATACTGCGTGAAGAGTTTGACAGAGCACTGAAAGACCTGAGTCGAAACAAGGCCCCGGGAGTAAACAACATTCCATTAGAACTACTGATGGCCTTGGGAGAGCCAGTCATGACAAAACTTTACCATCTGGTGACCAAGATGTATGAGACAGGCGAAATACCCACAGACTTCATGAAGAATATAATAATTCCAATACCAAAGAAAGCAGGTGTTGACAGATGTGAAAATTACCGAACCATCAGTTTAATAAGTCACAGCTGCAAAATACTAACGCGAATTCTTTACAGACGAATGGAAAAACTGGTAGAAGCGGACCTCGGGGAAGATCAGTTTGGATTCCGTAGAAATGTTGGAACACGTGAGGCAATACTAACCTTATGACTCATCTTAGAAGAAAGATTAAGAAAAGGCAAACCTACGTTTCTAGCATTTGTAGACTTAGAGAAAGCTTTTGACAACGTTAACTGGAATACTCTCTTTCAAATTCTGAAGGTAGCAGGGGTAAAATACAGGGAGCGAAAGGCTATTTACAATTTGTACATAAACCAGATGGCAGTTATAAGAGTTGAGGGGCATGAAAGGAAAGCAGTGGTTGGGAAAGGAGTGAGACAGGATTGTAGCCTCTCCCCGATGTTATTCAATCTGTATATTGAGCAAGCAGTAAAGGAAACAAAAGAAAAATTCGGAGTAGGTATTAAAATTCATGGAGAAGAAGTAAAAACTTTGAGGTTCGCCGATGACATTGTAATTCTGTCAGAGACAGCAAAGGACTTGGAAGAGCAGTTGAACGGAATGGACAGTGTCTTGAAAGGAGGATATAAGATGAACATCAACAAAAGCAAAACGAGGATAATGGAATGTAGTCAAATTAAATCGGGTGATGCTGAGGGGATTATATTAGGAAATGAGACACTTAAAGTAGTAAAGGAGTTTTGCTATTTAGGGAGTAAAATAACTGATGATGGTCGAAGTAGAGAGGATATAAAATGTAGACTGGCAATGGCAAGGAAATCGTTTCTGAAGAAGAGAAATTTCTTGACATCGAGTATAGATTTAAGTGTCCGGAAGTCGTTTCTGAAAGTATTTGTATGGAGTGTAGTCATGTATGGAAGTGAAACATGGACGATAACCAGTTTGGACAAGAAGAGAATAGAAGCTTTCGAAATGTGGTGCTACAGAAGAATGCTGAAGATAAGGTGGGTAGATCACGTAACTAATGAGGAGGTATTGAATAGGATTGGGGAGAAGAGAAGTTTGTGGCACAACTTGACTAGAAGAAGGGATCAGTTGGTAGGAGATGTTTTGAGGCATCAAGGGATCACAAATTTAGTATTGGAGGGCAGCGTGGAGGGTAAAAATCATAGAGGGAGACCAAGAGATCAATACACTAAGCAGATTCAGAAGGATGTAGGTTGCAGTAGGTACTGGGAGATGAAGAAGCTTGCACAGGATAGAGTAGCATGGAGAGCTGCATCAAACCAGTCTCAGGACTGAAGACCAAAACAACAACATAAAATAGTCAAGTTTATCTTTTGTTAATATATGTTGATAAAATTGGTGTTATGTTTTTCCCAAAAAAGCTAATTAACAAATCTTATTCCTCTGGTATGATAATTTTCTCCAGTCAATCTAGAAAAACAATTAGCAATAAAAAATAGAAGAGGAATGTCTTAGCGGCATCAAATCGCATCATCAAGGCTGAAGGGTTAACTTGAATGTTCATTACATTAAGTTTTTGTATGTAATAACCTTGTGCATAATTTGAATATTGGGATATTTTATAGCGACATCATTTGTAAATGTGTGTTGAAATTCACACCTACTTTCTTTGCAAATTATTAGATGCACAAATTTATATGGTTGCCATGCTACATGAATGAAGACAAACAAATTATTAGTTCTTTGAAATTGAATGTTAAAAAAAGTGCTGAATGGGAACTTTTTGACTGGGATGTTTGCTTTCCCAAAAACTTCAACACCTTATTCTTCCGAAATGATCTTTGTTTTCTTCGTGTGGCTGTATTTAAGCTTTCAAAAATGATTGTTCTGTTGAAAACCAACAACATTTTCCCACCAGTTAAGTGAATGCATCTCCAATATAAGGCATTTCCGGAGATCATGAGGGACGTCTGAAAAGTCTGTGCAAAAATAAAAACTACTTACGTCATTGGGGTAAACCTTTTTTATTTTTTGACATAGTCTCCTTTTAGACTTGTACACTTCATCCAATGCTGTTCTAATTTGTTGATCCCTTCTGAATAATAGGAATTGTCCAAGTCTGCAAAATAGCTATTAGTTGCTGCAATCACTTCCTTGTTTGAATAAAATCTTTGACCCACCAGCCATTTCTTCAAATTGGGGAACAAACAGTAGTCCGAGGGAGCCAAGTCTGGAGAACGGGGGATGTGAAATGAGTAGGAATCCTATTTCCATCAATTTTGCAACCACAACTGCTGAGGTGTGTGCTGGTGAATTATCGTGATGGGAAAGGACTTCTCTATGGTCCAATTGCTGGCATTTTTCTTGCAGCTTGGTTTTCAAATCGTCCAATAACAATGAACAATGTGCACCTGTAATAGTTTTACCCTTTTCCAGATAGTCGATGAAGATTATCCCTTGCAAATCCCAAAAGACAGTCGCCATAACCTTTCCAGCCGAAGGAATACTCTTCGCCTGTTTTGGTGCAGATTCTCCCTTGGTAACCCATTGTTTAGATTGTTTTTTTGGTCTCAGGAGTATAGTAATGTATCTATGTTTCATCCACAGTGACAAAACAATGCTTAAAGCCATGTGGATTCTTCCTGAACAGCTGCAAACCATCCTTGCTACACTTCACATGATTCTGTTTTTGGTCAAGAGTGAGCAA